>NC_053489.1:438703791-439003791 GCF_905171775.1 Rana temporaria | reverse complement strand
GAAAATCGTTCAGAAATTTATGGATCACACAATTCCGAAAGATCCTGCATTCTTCCTGCTACACGCCACCGCAAGAACAAGAAACTGGTGGTTAGACACTTGCTCAACGCCAAAAAGTCTTGCATTTCAGCTACTGTACATGGAAGCAAGACGTACCCCCCTCCATTGGATTGTGGTTGCGCAAGGTAAAAGACATTAAAAAACTAGAAGATTTAGTGCTCACAACCCAACACAAACTGGACAAGCATTCCAAAACCTGGATGTTATGGAATATGTTCCTTTTCATTGATGAAGGCCAGACCTTACTGAACTCTTGAGGGTTGTGCGTCCTGTAGGGCGACGCCCTAGCCGTGTCCATTGCTCTTGTATTAAACAGATACCCCCCCTCCCCCCTTTTTTTCTTTTTTTTCAATTTTCTGTCTGTTTCACTCCCTATCTTTTCAACTGATGGCCTTGCCTCCTGTTACTCAGAAGCCGATCTCTTCCTCCAATTTGGTTACGGTCATAGGGTAGCCGGTAGCCCGACGGTGTACACTAACCAGTTATTATAGCAATGTTGAGTATATTAGTATATGTGGTATGGACTGGTTCTCGGGTTGAATAGTATGATTTATACACTGAACCAACATATAATTTTCTTTTGTTTGACATACGGTATGCTACCCTTCCTGGAGACTGAGTGCGAGTCTTCTATTGTAGACCTTTATATCTGTTGAACTGTCGAATTTTACCACAGTTGTACTGTACCTTTAATGTACCTCCTTTTCTTTGGTACCTTTCAATAAAATTTATATTTGAAAAAAAAAAAATCATTAACCAAACTAAACATGTTGGGGCAGATCCTCAAAGAAATTACGCCGGCGTATATCTTGATACGCCGCGTAATTTCAAATTTGGCGCGTCGTATCTTTGTTTTGGTATCCACAAAACAAGATACGACGGCATCTGTGTTAGATCCGACAGGCGTACGTCTTCGTACGCCGTCGGATCTTAGATGCAATTTTTCGGCGTCCGCTAGGTGGCATTCCCGTCGTAATCCGCGTTGAGTATGCAAATTAGCTATTTCCGACGATCCACGAACGTACGACCGGCCGTCGCATTTTTTTACGTTGTTTCCGTTCGGCTTTTTCCGGCGTATAATTAAAGCTGCTATATGGTGGCGTACTCAATGTTAAGTATGGCCGTCATTCCCGCATCTAATTTTAAAAATTTGACGTCGTTTGCGTAAGTCGTCCGTGAATGGGGCTGGACGCCATTTACGTTCACGTTGAAAACAATGACGTCCTTGCGACGTCATTTGGAGCAATGCACCCTGGGAGTTTTTACGGACGGCGCATGCGCAGTTCGTTCGGCGTGGGGACGCACTTAATTTAAATGAAACACCCCCTACCCGCCCAATTTGAATTCCGCGCCCTTACGTCGCGAGAGATACACTACGCCGCCGTAACTTACGGCGCAAATTCATTGAGGATTCAAACCAAAGCCAAGTAAGTTACAGCGGCGTAGCGTATCTTACATCTGCGCCGGGCACAGCGTATGTATGTGGATCTGCCCCGTTATATTTAAGGCAGTCTTATCTGATGTTTTGTTTCTCCTCTCAAAAAACGAAAGGCTAGGTTTATGTATTCTGTCTTGAAGCTCTATCTCCATACAGGTCTACCTGCCAAACATATCTTATCAGTGTTGGTCCAGGGAACAAATACCATCCTGCCCCCAATACAGTGCCCTGCAGTTTAGGTAGGAAGGCAAATAATCCTTTTAAAAAATAACTCTGGGTGAATTTGATATTTTCCACATATGATTTACGTCTCAGCAAAGAAATTGTTTCTATTATTTTAAAATGTAATAACAGACAAAGATGTTTGGACACATTGGATGCCAGTTAGACATTAGGAGATATCCAACCACCTCATCCACAAGCATTATGTTGAGAGCCTCTCAACATGCAAATATATCTGTTAAGCATTGTTGTTCTTATCACTATTCTGGCATTTCAGAATATTTAGGGTATCAGGTGAAATTTTCCAGTCCAGCCATATGAGATTGCTTCCAAAAGTTATTCTATATGGATAGAAACCCAATATTCTACATTCCACACAAGTGTGTCATAAATCAGTGTTATTTGGTAAATGATGTCCTATGTTTATAAGGCACAAATTAGCATAGAGTGTTTTCCGGCAATCTTTATTTCCCCACAGTACTTGAGCTATCTTCCTGCCCTGGGTGTTGAGGAATTTGAGTAATAATCAGTTTCTGTGAATTGCCCCAACACCTTGCACCCTCCCCCTTTTAGTTATTAATTTATTTGAGTCACTGCTTTATTTTAAATTAGTTGTACTTGTGTCTAAAGTCACATTTTGACTTTCAGTGCTATTGGGACAGCTTTACCCTGTTACATTTTACCAACTGTATCTCCTTGCTACAACCCAGGCTGTGTGAACGATAGCGTTAATATTTGTTTACACATGAGTAAAAAATGTGAATGTTTCTAAAATGGCATAAAATGACAAAAAGCTGTGATAAAAGGTTGCATCCAAATAGAATCCCAGGCATCCATTAGGCTTACTTTGACAATGCACTCTACATAAAGTCTTTCTCTACTTGAGTGGGCCCGTGTGGTCAGACAGAAAACGCAGACAAGCAGCAGGGGCTGACTTACCAACCCTCCATCACTGTCAATAAGCAAAATGAAGAGACATATCATTTTCTTCACTGTTCCAGTGATTCTATAGCTCATTGCCTTCCCTTTGTTTCAGTAATAGATTTAATTAACTTACAATTAATCATAGAGAGTGGTATTTAAAGCTCATCCCAGCAGAGTATAGAGTCACAGACCAAAGAATATATATATAGAAGGCTTTGATAATCAAGAGGTCACGCAAGATAGATGTTTATCACAGAGCAATGCAGGGAGAGAGATACATTTATGTCTCTACTTTGCTCCGCACAACTGTCTTAAGATAATTGCTCTGCCTCAAAATACAACCTTACAAAAGGACTAGCCATGCAGAAAAGAAGATAAATAGAATATCCCGAGTAGACTGAAAAAGATAAATAATAGAGGTTTGGTGTAAAGACCTCACGTGACCGGTACTTCATGTGAAATCATTATTACATTTTCCTTGTAGCCTTTAAATGCCCTTTCTCGAAATGGGGGTTAAATTGCTGCATAAGTCATGCAGAAAACTGTTTTTTTTTTTTTTTTTTTAATCCTACTCCAGTAAAATCTCTGCACAGTGTACAGTTTTTACTGTGTATTAAAGCTGTTTACAAGATCATAGCACCAAAATGTCCTTTGGAAATAAGAAGAAATTCTGTTTGCTTACAAGAGATAGACTTTTCAAGTATGCCAACCCATTCCCTGAGCCTGGTTCACACCTGTGCATTTTTGTGTGCATTTTGCCAGGCATAAAAATGCATATCACACGAAATTACATTGAGTCCAATAAGGCCATTCACATATTTGCTTTGCATTGTGAAAAATTAGGCATGTTAGATTTTACATGTACAGTATTTATTGCCATTTTCTACATTCTACCTATCATGGAGTAGAGTGTAATCTTATTTCTGCATCTTGATTAATAGGTTTTGGCAATTCCCAAAACATAAATGATGATGTTATGTTTGTGCTTGGACACATTTTTCTTCAGTTCAAGCTAAAGTTCTAAATAAAACAGGAACGTTTTTTATTTTTTTTATTACAGCTGCTTCAGTGCAATTCTGCCATAAGCCATTGAACCTAGTTGAGGATGGATTCAAACTATGTGCGGCACAGGGCGCATTGCTTTGCTCTGTTCCCTCTCTGCTAATAGAATTTGACTGACAGCAGCAGGAGCCAATGGTTCCCACTGTGCCCTGTGAGAGCAGGGAGTCAGCAGAGCGCCTCTGCAGACAGGCACAGCACAGAATTAAGTGAGGGCTCAGGTAAGTTGTTAGGGAGGTGGGGGTTGATACAGCTACTGGGACTTTTTTTGCCTTAAGGTTGATATAAACCCTCACATATACCCAGTGATCAGCCTCAGATAATACAAAGAGATGAAACAAATTTCCCTATATAAGTTTTACATGTATATCTGTTGTCTTCATCTTTCTATATTCTTTAGAAAGTTTAGATCGTGTTAGGAGATTTTGTCTTCCTGATCAGCACTGCGGTGAAGCCTGGGCATACAGCCAAGACAGCTGATTGGAGGAAAGGCACACACCCCCTCTCCTTATAGGTAGAGACTTTCAGAGCTGTTCGTTGAATAGTTCAGCACGCTGCTAATCTATTTATAGTATCCTCTCCAACACAAAACTCCAGCTGGTTTTAATCTCAGTTGACGTTATCAGGCTGATAACAGAAGAACAGTGCAGGAGACAGCCACGGGACATAGTGCTTTGAAGAGAGAAAAGATAACACTGCAGATATATGTGCCCAGTAGGGATCGGCCGAACGACCCCCTGTTTGGTTCGCACCAGAACTTTCAAACATCGCAAAAGTTTGAAACCGAATAACAAACCCCATTGAAGTCTATAGGACCCAAATGTGAAAAATCAAAAGTGCCCATTTTGAAGGCTTATATTCAAATAATTGGGCATACAATGGTTATGGGGTCTGGGTACTACCCTGGGGGACATGTACCAATAAAAAAAAAGTTTGTAAAACACATCAATTTTAAATGAGCAACGATTTATTGATGCTTAAAGTGAAAGCATAACAATGAAAATAATCCTTTCAATATAGTGCCTTGGGGGTCCCCTTAGTCCATCTGTAAAGTGGCACATCTGTACTCTGTGTATAGAAGCTGCTGCAGCAATAAATGCATTTATAAAGCCCAAAAAATAAAAATAAAACCCCAGCAAGCTTTCTTTATTTTGTAAGCAACGGCTTGGGGAGTCTGTATGATGAGGCCACAATGTAGTGCACTGGGAACAAGATTAGAGATTTTTTGGATGAATTCTGGTGTTTCTACCACAGACTTTGGATAGAAGTAACGGGTGCGGTAAAATTGGTCTTTGGGTGTCGGTGGCGCCTTCACACTGTAACCCTATAAAGGTTCTCTTGATGAAAGCAAGAATTGGCCTTGCTGCCAAAAACTGTAATGATATGCACCTGTCAAACAGGTGCAGAAAAATTGGTATTTGGGTGTCAGTGGCGCCTTCACACTGTAACCCTATAGTGGTACTCTTGATGAAAGCAAGAATTGGCCTTGCTGACAAAAATTGCAATGATATGCACTTGTCAAACAGGTGCAGAAAAATTGGTCTTTGGGTGTTGGTCATGCCTTCACACTGTAACCCTATAGTGGTACTCTTGATGAAAGCAAGAATTGGCCTTGCTGCCAAAAATTGCAATGATATGCACTTGTCAAACAGGTGCAGAAAAATTGGTCTTTGGGTGTTGGTCATGCCTTCACACCTTAACCCTATAGAGGTTCTCTTAATGAAAGCAAGAATTGGCCTTGACGTCAAAAATTGTATTGATATGCACTTGCCAAACAGGTGCAAAAAAATTGGTCTTTGGGTGTCGGTGGCACATTCACACTGTAACCCTATAGAGGTTCTCTTGATGAAAGCAACAATTGGCCTTGCTGTCAAAAAGTTTAATGATATGCATCTGTCAAACAGGTGCGGAAAAATTGGTCTTTGAGTGCTGGTGGTGCCTTCACACCATAACCCTATAGAGGTGCTCTTGATGAAAGCAAGAATTGGACTTGCTGCCAAAAATTGCAATGATATGCACCTGTCAAACAGGTGCAGAAAAATTGTTCTTTGGGTGTTGATTGTGCCCATGAAATCTACACCAAAAACATTCTTCCAGATGAAATCAACACCCACAACACTAGGCAGCCTAGAAGTCTTGCAGAGAATCCACATCCCAAAAACACTTAATTGGCGACATCAGCATCAGGGGCTTCATAGCTGCTGGTAATCCAGGACTGATTCCTTTGTGGTCTATTCTCATGACCCAGTAAGCCAGTGGAAAGTCCACCATGTGATGCAGACACTGCCAATGGGATGTGGAAGCTGACAGTCCTGGGTGGCGTAGACTAAAACAATTGAGAAATGCCGCCTTCTCCACTGCTCTTCTCTTGACCGACAGAAGCATCAAGTGTTTTTCCACGACACTGTAACCTACCAGAGTTAAGGAAAGCATTTGATAAACTACTCTTTAAAGGTGTCCTCAAGAGATTTCATCTTCAGCACTCTCTGTGGAGATGGGATGAGTTCTGAGACTTCCCCTTATAATGGTGGTCAAGGAGGGTTGCCAACCAATAACAATCCTTTACCTTTACGCCACATATTCTTGGTTCCTTTTGCAGGCTTTGAAACATGAGGGAGCCCATGCACCGCAAATTTGCGGAGGTATGAGAAGCAGACTCCTCAGGTCACTGAGGATTAGAGTATCTGAAACTGCCTCCTCCCAGCCACATACTACTCTTAAGGGTTCTGGTGATGAAAAATCATCTCTTACTGTTTGACGTATGTCTTCCTCTGCTTCAATGCCTCTGAAACTGCCAGAATCCCCCCCCTCCTCCTCTTGTGTGTTCTGTGGCATAGGAACAATGGTTTCTACACAAAGTGGACCTTGAGAGGAAATTAGTCCTCCTCTTCCTCCCTCTGCTCTGTCTCAAGTGCCCTTTCCATAATGCCATGCAGAGTCTGCTTCAGTAGGAACACAGGGATTGTGTCACTGATGCATGCATTGTCATGGCTCACCATTCTTGTGGCCTCCTCAAATAGTGACATACAGTACACTGCATGCATCCTTTATGAGCAGCTATTGCCGTGGGAAAAAAAAGCAGAGCCAGCCTGAGCCTGTCCCACAGGTACTCATTGACGGCCATCTGCTGCATGTGCAGACGAGTTCTACCTGGTGGTCATGTCACAAATCATGCGGTTTACAGACAGGCGAAATTCCCACTGAATTTCAGCCAACCGAGCACTGGTTGTGTATGATCACCTGAAATGACTACAGACTTTTCTGGCCTACTTTAGTAGATCTTCCAACCCTGGTTATTTTATTAGGAAACACTACATCACCAAATTGAGAACATGTGCCAGGCATGGCACATGTGTCAACTTTCCCTGTCTAAGAGCCAACAGGAGGTTTGTGCCATTATCACACAGCCCCATTCCTGGCTCCAGCTGGTGTGGCATAAACCACCTGTGGGTCTGTCCCTGCAGAGCTGCAAGATACTCTGCTCCGGTGTGGTTCCTGTCCCCTAAGCACACCAGCTGAAGCCCTGCTTGGCACCTTTTAGCAAGATTCATTGAATAGCCCTTTGAACGCTTAGGGAAGGGGTCTCAAACTGGCGGCCCTCCAGCTGTTGTGAAAATACAAGTCCCATGAGGCATTGCAAGGCTGACCGTTACAAGCATGACTCCCACAGGCAGAGGCATGATGGGACTTGAAGTTTCACAACAGCTGGAGGGCCACCAGTTTGAGACCCCTGGCTTAGGGGGTACTTGAGGTTTATAGGACAATTCAGCAGAGAAGTAGGAAGAGGAGGGAGTAGAGCTGACAAATCTTGCATCATCACGAGCTGTATGAAGACACGGGGGCACAAGAAGCTGCAGCACTGAGCACTGTCCTGCATCCTTCCAAGTTGCAAGCAGAGTTACCCAGTGTGCTGTGAACAAAATATATTGTCCCTGCCCATGCTTGCTGGACCACGTTTCAACAGTAATGTGGACTTTGCGGCTTACTGCCTTTCCCAACAATGCCACAACATTGCCTTCCACGTGATAGTAGAGAGCTGGAATGGCTTTACGTGAAAAGAAATAGCGTCTGGAAACCTGACATTGTGGTACAGCACATTCTGCAAATTCACAGAATGGGGCAGAATCTACCAGGCAGAAAGTCAGAAGTTGTAGACCCAGCAGCTTTGACAAGCTTTAATTTAGACGCTGGGCATGTGGGTGGCAGGGACTGTATTTTTTTCCACTGCAGCAGATGGGGCAGAGAAATTAGCCAGGTAGAGTCTACAGTTGGTGGTATGCTGCTGGCAGATGTGCTGCAAGGACCTGGGACACCCTGTGCTATACCATCATCCCTGTCAGTGGAGACTGCTGAGAGGTCATGAAGTATAGCAGGGACAGAGGTTAGAAAGGAGTAGGGACAGATTTGTGCCCATTTTGTGTGGCTTTTAGGTGCTCTTTCCAATGGGCTGAGTGATGGGAGGTTAAATGCCTTGTCAAGCATGTGGTACCCAAATGGTTGGTGTTTTTGCCACGATTCATGTGCTTGAGACAAAGTGCACATGTACTATAAAAGGCCCAGACAGCTGAGCTGTGGGTAGTACGTTGGGAGATAACAGCTCCGCAATTTGATGGAATAGGATGGCTGAAGTGCTTTCTACTCTTCCATGATGGCTGCTTCATTGGGGTTGTACCTTAACCTTACTTTCCTCCTCTTCTCTATCTGCCACCCAAGTCAAGTCAGTGACATCATCATCATCATCATCTCCTCCATCCTCATTACCACTGAAGACAACTAGGCAATACGCTGCGGCTGGGGGATCATGAATGCCAATTTGTGTACCAGTGTTCTCCTCTCTCTGTAGGCTCATGTTCCTGCTTTCCTCAACCTCAGAACCAACATCTGATTTGAGTAATGGCTGTGCACCTTCAAGAAGCAAATGGCTGATGCTGTGTTCAAATAACTCTGCTGACTCCTCCATGCCTGATGCTGGGGCTATGGCAGGAAAAGCTGTGGACAAGGAGGCAGGTTTAGCCACTCTGACAGCTGCAGGGTACTGCAGTCAAGTCTCTACTTGGGTGATGAAGGATGAGGGGGATGAGGACAGTTTAGTTAACCAGTCCACCACCTCCTCTGCATGCTGTGGCTGCATAGCACAAGCAACATCACTAAACAGAGGAAATGATGCCCTGTCTCAGACTGACCATATCCACCTTTGCCTGTGGACACATATGCTGCTGGCCCCCTTATATTGCCATGAGAATGTCTGCCTGTCCTTGTTGTCCCCCCAGACATGATGGGAGGTGCTTATTAACAAAATGTAATAAAGATGTGTAAATGTGTATGTGGATGCACTTTAATCAATGGAAAGTGGTGTTTGGTGCACTTTAATTTGAGTATTCACTAAACAGACACACTCCACGGATATACTATAATATACTGCGTCTAACGTCCAGTAGTGCACAGAACTATATGAGTGAGTGAAAAACTTGTATAGCGCAACACATGTGAACTTAATCGCCTCAGGGCGCTTGGTATCCATTCCCTACTATCTTTTGCCTTCAGAATAGATGGGTTTTGAGTTTTTTTCTGAAGGCCTGGTGATTCACTTCCGTTCGGATGCTGGTTGGTAAAGCCATAGTCTAGGTCCTTGGACTGCAAATCTACGTTCTCTATGGACTTGTATCTGGCCTTGGGTATCTGGAGTAGATTTTGGTTAGCAGAACAGAGGACGCGATTGGGGTTGTGACGTTTTAATTTTTCACATAGATATTGGGGGGCACTTCCTAGAACACACTTAGGCGTCAGGCAAAGTGCCTTAAACGTAATTCTGTCTTTTACTGGCAGCCAGTGAAGGGATCTCAGGGAGGGAGAGATCCCAGGGTTTTTTTCCAGTCACAAGTCATGCCGCCGTATTTTGAATGACTTGTATACGAGCGATTTAGTACTTTGGGAGTCCGAGGTAAAGGGTGTTTGCATAGTCGAGTCTGGAGTTGATTATCGTTCCCACTATGACTGCTATGTCTTCTTTTGGGATAAAGGGAATGAGTCTACGTAGCAGGCGCAGCAGATGGTGGGATCTGCTGACTACTGAGCTTAGTTGTGCATCCATTGTCATGTTGGAGTCAAAAGTGACTCTTAGGCCCCATACACACGAGAGGATTTATCCGCGGATACGGTCCAGCGGACCGTATCCGGGGATAAATCCTCTCTAGGATTTGCGCAGATTTCCATGCGATGGAGTGTACTCACCATCGAATCGAAATCCGCGCCAAAATCCTCTGGCGATGACGTGTCGCGCCGTCGCCGCGATTATGACGCGGCGACGTGCGCGACGCTGTCATATAAGGAATTCCACGCATGCGTCGAATCATTACGACGCATGCGGGGGATCCCTTCGGACGGATGGATCCGGTGAGTCTGTACAGACCAGCGGATCCATCCATTGGGATGGATTCCAGCGGATAGATTTGATAGCATGTCATCAAATATTTATCCGCTGGAAATCCATCCCAGGGGATAAATATCCGCGGAAACAGATCCGCTGGAGTGTACCATAGGATCTATCCGCTGAAACCCATTCACTGGGATTTTTCAGCGGATGGATTCTATTGTGTGTATGGGGCCCAAGACTTTTGACTTTGGTGCTTGGGACGATGGTTTGTCCCAAATTGAGCAGGGGTGTCCATTTTGCCGTGGAAAGTCTCTTTCAGTTGGCGTGGAGCAGAAGAAGTTCTGTTTTTGAGCCATTGAGTTTAAGCTAACTCTCCATCATCCAATTTTCTATCAAAGAGAGGCATTTCTCTAGTACGAGATAATGATCCTTTTTGTTGCTGATACATAAGTAGAGTTGGGTGTCATCCGCGTAGGAATGGTAGAGTAACTTCTGGTTACTGATGATTTCGAGGAGAGGGCGGAGATAGATTTTGAATAATACGGGCGACAAGGGTGACCCCCGAGGGACTCCGCATGACACTGTATGTTTTTCAGAAGTGAAAGGACCTAGTTTCACTATTTGTGATCGGTTTTCCAAAAAGGAGGTGAACCAGGGTACATCTGAGTCTGCCACTCTAGCTACTTCAACTAGGCGAGTCAGCAATAATTTATGGTCTACTGTATCAAAAGCTGCGCTTAGGTCCAACAGTACCAGAAGACAAGATTCTCCTTCGTCTGCTGCTTCGAGAGCATCATCCCATATTTTGAGAAGTGCTGTTTCTGTCCCGTGACCAGGAAGGAAACCCAATTGAAGTGGATCCAGTAGTTTGTGGCTGTCTAAATGATGTTGTAGCTGTTGTACAACTGCTTTCTCCATTACCTTGGAGAAAATGTTTAGGCCTGTTATGGGTCGACGATGATTTGGGTCTTTGGGGTCAAGGGTACTTTTTTTTTAGAATTGGTTTGATTATGCTTTGTTTCAGCGGGGTCAGCACAATGCCTTCCTTAAATGATTGGTTTATGAGGTGCGTGATAGACGGTGCCACAATATCGGCACATTTTTTCAACAGTTTAGTGGGGATGATATCATTAGGCGCTGTGCTGTCTCGCAGGGTACCAATGATATTTTTGGTGGTGTCGGTGGAGATGGGCTTTAGTGTGAATTTAGTTGATTGTGGCATATTTGTGTGAATATTGCCTTTTCGATTTAAAGGGGAGTCGGTGGTGGTTCTCTTTTGCTGAATAATTTCACGGATTTTTGCAATTTTGTTAATGAAACGATCCAATAATTTGTTGCAATTCGTTGTGATTCAAAATTCGGAGCCTCTAGGCAGGCTGGGTTCATGGTCTGAGCGACTAAATTAAAGAGTTTGCGGGGGCGGTTCCAGGCTTTTGCGAGGATATTAGAAAAATTATCTATTTTTGTTTTAAAGATTTTGTTATGATATTTCTTAGTAATTAGTTTGTAAATGGTGTGGTTTTTCTATGTTGAACTTTTTCTCTAGGCTGCTTCCGCTCTTCTGCGTTCTTGCTTGAACACCGTGAGCTCATTGTTAAACCAACCGGAGTTGTTTTTCCGGATGAGCGTTCTGCGTTTTGGAGCTACTATGTCTGCTGTCTGTAATAGAGCTTTGTTGATGGAGTTGAGTGTTTCCTCTGCTGTTTGACGTTGTTCTATTGCTTTTATTTTGTTCCATAATGTAGTTTTGAAGAGTTCCGAGTGGAGCTTCTTCTGGGATCTTGTCCAGTGTGAGCTGTATGAAGACACGGGGGCACAAGAAGCTGCAGCACTGAGCACTGTCCTGCATCCTTCCAAGTTGCAAGCAGAGTTACCCAGTGTGCTGTGAACAAAATATATTGTCCCTGCCCATGCTTGCTGGACCACGTTTCAACAGTAATGTGGACTTTGCGGCTTACTGCCTTTCCCAACAATGCCACAACATTGCCTTCCACGTGATAGTAGAGAGCTGGAATGGCTTTACGTGAAAAGAAATAGCGTCTGGAAACCTGACATTGTGGTACAGCACATTCTGCAAATTCACAGAATGGGGCAGAATCTACCAGGCAGAAAGTCAGAAGTTGTAGACCCAGCAGCTTTGACAAGCTTTAATTTAGACGCTGGGCATGTGGGTGGCAGGGACTGTATTTTTTTCCACTGCAGCAGATGGGGCAGAGAAATTAGCCAGGTAGAGTCTACAGTTGGTGGTATGCTGCTGGCAGATGTGCTGCAAGGACCTGGGACACCCTGTGCTATACCATCATCCCTGTCAGTGGAGACTGCTGAGAGGTCATGAAGTATAGCAGGGACAGAGGTTAGTAAGGAGTAGGGACAGATTTGTGCCCATTTTGTGTGGCTTTTAGGTGCTCTTTCCAATGGGCTGAGTGATGGGAGGTTAAATGCCTTGTCAAGCATGTGGTACCCAAATGGTTGGTGTTTTTGCCACGATTCATGTGCTTGAGACAAAGTGCACATGTACTATAAAAGGCCCAGACAGCTGAGCTGTGGGTAGTACGTTGGGAGATAACAGCTCCGCAATTTGATGGAATAGGATGGCTGAAGTGCTTTCTACTCTTCCATGATGGCTGCTTCATTGGGGTTGTACCTTAACCTTACTTTCCTCCTCTTCTCTATCTGCCACCCAAGTCAAGTCAGTGACATCATCATTATCATCATCTCCTCCATCCTCATTACCACTGAAGACAACTAGGCAATACGCTGCGGCTGGGGGATCATGAATGCCAATTTGTGTACCAGTGTTCTCCTCTCTCTGTAGGCTCATGTTCCTGCTTTCCTCAACCTCAGAACCAACATCTGATTTGAGTAATGGCTGTGCACCTTCAAGAAGCAAATGGCTGATGCTGTGTTCAAATAACTCTGCTGACTCCTCCATGCCTGATGCTGGGGCTATGGCAGGAAAAGCTGTGGACAAGGAGGCAGGTTTAGCCACTCTGACAGCTGCAGGGTACTGCAGTCAAGTCTCTACTTGGGTGATGAAGGATGAGGGGGATGAGGACAGTTTAGTTAACCAGTCCACCACCTCCTCTGCATGCTGTGGCTGCATAGCACAAGCAACATCACTAAACAGAGGAAATGATGCCCTGTCTCAGACTGACCATATCCACCTTTGCCTGTGGACACATATGCTGCTGGCCCCCTTATATTGCCATGAGAATGTCTGCCTGTCCTTGTTGTCCCCCCAGACATGATGGGAGGTGCTTATTAACAAAATGTAATAAAGATGTGTAAATGTGTATGTGGATGCACTTTAATCAATGGAAAGTGGTGTTTGGTGCACTTTAATTTGAGTATTCACTAAACAGACACACTCCACGGATATACTATAATATACTGCGTCTAACGTCCAGTAGTGCACAGAACTATATGAGTGAGTGAAAAACTTGTATAGCGCAACACATGTGAACTTAATCGCCTCAGGGCGCTTGGTATCCATTCCCTACTATCTTTTGCCTTCAGAATAGATGGGTTTTGAGTTTTTTTCTGAAGGCCTGGTGATTCACTTCCGTTCGGATGCTGGTTGGTAAAGCCATAGTCTAGGTCCTTGGACTGCAAATCTACGTTCTCTATGGACTTGTATCTGGCCTTGGGTATCTGGAGTAGATTTTGGTTAGCAGAACAGAGGACGCGATTGGGGTTGTGACGTTTTAATTTTTCACATAGATATTGGGGGGCACTTCCTAGAACACACTTAGGCGTCAGGCAAAGTGCCTTAAACGTAATTCTGTCTTTTACTGGCAGCCAGTGAAGGGATCTCAGGGAGGGAGAGATCCCAGGGTTTTTTTCCAGTCACAAGTCATGCCGCCGTATTTTGAATGACTTGTATACGAGCGATTTAGTACTTTGGGAGTCCGAGGTAAAGGGTGTTTGCATAGTCGAGTCTGGAGTTGATTATCGTTCCCACTATGACTGCTATGTCTTCTTTTGGGATAAAGGGAATGAGTCTACGTAGCAGGCGCAGCAGATGGTGGGATCTGCTGACTACTGAGCTTAGTTGTGCATCCATTGTCATGTTGGAGTCAAAAGTGACTCTTAGGCCCCATACACACGAGAGGATTTATCCGCGGATACGGTCCAGCGGACCGTATCCGGGGATAAATCCTCTCTAGGATTTGCGCAGATTTCCATGCGATGGAGTGTACTCACCATCGAATCGAAATCCGCGCCAAAATCCTCTGGCGATGACGTGTCGCGCCGTCGCCGCGATTATGACGCGGCGACGTGCGCGACGCTGTCATATAAGGAATTCCACGCATGCGTCGAATCATTACGACGCATGCGGGGGATCCCTTCGGACGGATGGATCCGGTGAGTCTGTACAGACCAGCGGATCCATCCATTGGGATGGATTCCAGCGGATAGATTTGATAGCATGTCATCAAATATTTATCCGCTGGAAATCCATCCCAGGGGATAAATATCCGCGGAAACAGATCCGCTGGAGTGTACCATAGGATCTATCCGCTGAAACCCATTCACTGGGATTTTTCAGCGGATGGATTCTATTGTGTGTATGGGGCCCAAGACTTTTGACTTTGGTGCTTGGGACGATGGTTTGTCCCAAATTGAGCAGGGGTGTCCATTTTGCCGTGGAAAGTCTCTTTCAGTTGGCGTGGAGCAGAAGAAGTTCTGTTTTTGAGCCATTGAGTTTAAGCTAACTCTCCATCATCCAATTTTCTATCAAAGAGAGGCATTTCTCTAGTACGAGATAATGATCCTTTTTGTTGCTGATACATAAGTAGAGTTGGGTGTCATCCGCGTAGGAATGGTAGAGTAACTTCTGGTTACTGATGATTTCGAGGAGAGGGCGGAGATAGATTTTGAATAATACGGGCGACAAGGGTGACCCCCGAGGGACTCCGCATGACACTGTATGTTTTTCAGAAGTGAAAGGACCTAGTTTCACTATTTGTGATCGGTTTTCCAAAAAGGAGGTGAACCAGGGTACATCTGAGTCTGCCACTCTAGCTACTTCAACTAGGCGAGTCAGCAATAATTTATGGTCTACTGTATCAAAAGCTGCGCTTAGGTCCAACAGTACCAGAAGACAAGATTCTCCTTCGTCTGCTGCTTCGAGAGCATCATCCCATATTTTGAGAAGTGCTGTTTCTGTCCCGTGACCAGGAAGGAAACCCAATTGAAGTGGATCCAGTAGTTTGTGGCTGTCTAAATGATGTTGTAGCTGTTGTACAACTGCTTTCTCCATTACCTTGGAGAAAATGTTTAGGCCTGTTATGGGTCGACGATGATTTGGGTCTTTGGGGTCAAGGGTACTTTTTTTTTAGAATTGGTTTGATTATGCTTTGTTTCAGCGGGGTCAGCACAATGCCTTCCTTAAATGATTGGTTTATGAGGTGCGTGATAGACGGTGCCACAATATCGGCACATTTTTTCAACAGTTTAGTGGGGATGATATCATTAGGCGCTGTGCTGTCTCGCAGGGTACCAATGATATTTTTGGTGGTGTCGGTGGAGATGGGCTTTAGTGTGAATTTAGTTGATTGTGGCATATTTGTGTGAATATTGCCTTTTCGATTTAAAGGGGAGTCGGTGGTGGTTCTCTTTTGCTGAATAATTTCACGGATTTTTGCAATTTTGTTAATGAAACGATCCAATAATTTGTTGCAATTCGTTGTGATTCAAAATTCGGAGCCTCTAGGCAGGCTGGGTTCATGGTCTGAGCGACTAAATTAAAGAGTTTGCGGGGGCGGTTCCAGGCTTTTGCGAGGATATTAGAAAAATTATCTATTTTTGTTTTAAAGATTTTGTTATGATATTTCTTAGTAATTAGTTTGTAAATGGTGTGGTTTTTCTATGTTGAACTTTTTCTCTAGGCTGCTTCCGCTCTTCTGCGTTCTTGCTTGAACACCGTGAGCTCATTGTTAAACCAACCGGAGTTGTTTTTCCGGATGAGCGTTCTGCGTTTTGGAGCTACTATGTCTGCTGTCTGTAATAGAGCTTTGTTGATGGAGTTGAGTGTTTCCTCTGCTGTTTGACGTTGTTCTATTGCTTTTATTTTGTTCCATAATGTAGTTTTGAAGAGTTCCGAGTGGAGCTTCTTCTGGGATCTTGTCCAGTGTGTTGTTAACGGGTTTGTTGGTTTTTATATGAGGGCGTTTGTGGTGATTTTGAATTTTATTGCATGGTGATCTGTCCAGGGTAGGGGCTCATTTCCCAGTGTGTTAATATCCAAATCTTGTTTGAAGATAAGATCGAGCGTGTGACCTGAAACATGTGTGGGCCTGCATACCAGTTGCTGCAGACCTAATCCTTCCAAGTGGTCAATGCAGGTGTCAGCGACGGGGTCCTGTGAGGAGTTGGCCCAGAGGTTGAAGTCTCCGAGTAGCAGGAGATGTTTGATGTTTAAGGTATAGGTGGAGATGAATTCTGTCAATGATGTGAGGATATGCGTTTTTGGTTCGGGTGGTCTATAGCAGAGTAGTATGTGAATGGTGTCCTGGGGATTTGTTTGCAGTTGCAGAGTGGGGGTTTCCATGAAAGGTAGTGCGCTCTGTAGGTCTGGTTTAGTGAGCGGGAGGTGAGCCTTGTGGATCACCGCTAGGCCTCCTCCTCTTTGCCCCAATCTGTTTTCTGTTAGAAAGCTATAATTCTCTGGCACCAATTCTCCTAGAATGGTGTTACAGTTGGCTGTTAGCCAGCTTTCTGTGATGAAGAGGCAGTCAATGTTGTGTTGATTGATGAAATCGTGGATTTCACGTTGGTGCTTTACTGCGGATCTTGTGTTAATCAAGGCACATGATATGTGTTTTAGCTGAAGTGTTGGTGTGCTATTTTTGACTGTCGATCGTCGATCGGTTCTTAACAGTTGCTCTTTCCTTAATACTTTTTTGGTGAAGACTGGTAATGCTGAGGCGGATGTCCTTTGACCCCAAATAGTTTTTGCAGAGTATTGCAAGTTAACCATAATAGCAGATGCGCTGAGGACGGTGATAGTGGTTAAGTGGTGATCGCGTTGTAATCAACGACGGTGAAAAATTCAGGAGGTCCTGATGAGCGGCGATGGGTGGACCCCCAACTATCCCCCCCCTGTTGATCCAGAGGAAGGCGAAAAAAAACCTTACTGAGGAATGCCAATCCACTGCGGTGGGGGAAAAAATTCCTTCCTGATCCCTCGGGGGCGATCGGGTGAACCCTGGATCAACTTGCTATGGCGGTGGGACGTGAGTCCTTACCTGTTAGAGTTGATGGTCAGGGAGCCTGCTTGTCCTACGTTATGCGGCCGAGCGTCTTATGGTGTATTCACGGCAGGTAAATGATGCTGGGGGGGGCGTGGCTTGGCACGCAACGGACATGGACGCTTGGTGAGGAAGCTCCGTTACACACACAGCCTGCACTCGCCTAACCACCCGATCCGCAGCTCCCAGATGCCGGGCAAGAAGCTCTACGGCACCCCGCACTCCCGCTCGAGAAAAGGAGCCTCTGCCTCCGCATCCCGGGACATTTCTGACCTCTTTAAAGCCACGGCGGGGACCCGCAGCAGCGTGGGGAAGGCCAAGATGGCGCTGGAGCGTCACGAGGACGACTTCAGCGAGGACTCTCAGTCGGCGCCTGAGGATTCAGGTAGGGGGTTAACCCGCTCAGATCAGCCCCTCACATTCGCAGCCATGTCTGTGATAGCCGCGGACATAAAGTCCACGTTCTCGGCTGCCATCACAGATTTAAAATCCAACCTGGTGGCTCTGAATGACAAAATGGCTGCGACGGAGGCTGCAGGCAAGCACAGGGACAGGGCCATACGCAGGCTTGAGAAAGTTTCTTCCTCTCACAACCATCGTTTTATTGAAATGAATAGGCACCTGGAGGACTTGGACAATAGAAGCAGGAGGTGCAATATTCGTGTGAGGGGCATCCCTGAATCTGTGGAACCTGCTCAGATTGTGCCGGCCCTTCAAAGAGTGTTCAACAGCCTGCTTGACAGACAGGAAGACATGATGATTGATTTTGTCAGGGCTCACAGGGCTCTTAGGCCAAAGGGCCCGGACACTGCTCCTCCACGGGACATTATTTGTTGCTTACAGAGCTTCACTCTTAAGGAAGAGATTATGCGTAATGCCAGAAGGAATGACCAAGTGGTTTT
The DNA here is from genome assembly GCF_905171775.1 of Rana temporaria. Classification (NCBI taxonomy): domain Eukaryota; kingdom Metazoa; phylum Chordata; class Amphibia; order Anura; family Ranidae; genus Rana; species Rana temporaria. The sequence continues at coordinate 438,985,560 of NC_053489.1, read as the reverse complement.
TAATGGAGCAAACATTATGCTGTTCCAAGATTTATCTCAGATTACACTAAAAAATAGAAGGGCTCTGCGCCCCCTACTGGAAGCTTTGAGAGAGAAAGAACTGAGATATACATGGAGGTTTCCTTTTGCGCTGACTGTGACTCTCAATGGCCACCAACATGTTTTGCGTGACCCTGATGGCTTGCCGGAGTTCTGTTCTGCCATGGGACTCGACCAGATCTTTCTGCCAGACTGGTACGCTGAATTCCAGGATCCTCACCGGGAAAGGTCGCCATCGAGGTCTCCGCTGTCTACACCTGAGAAGAGGTCGGCAAAAAAGCAGAAACCTAACCGACCAGGAAACTCCAAAGCTGGAACTCCGAGGCCCTCCAGAGATGACCGCAGAGACCGGGATGAGGAATAGCCTGGATCTATTGGGCTCCTGATTGATGGCCCTGACCTACTTGGTTACTTCTGTGTTTTTTTTTTTTTTTGTTTTTTTTTTTTTTTGTTTTGCTAATCTTTGTTTGCTGCCTTCCCTTTTTCTCCCCCATCTCAGCTGCTCATACCAGCCATACAGGCTATTTTGGTAAATCAACCATCTGACTTCGTGGCACTTCCACTTGGTGACCCCACTTCTTGCGATAATTTGGGGAGGGGGCACTAACTGATTGTACAATGAACATTTACCATCCATGTATCTGTGCACACAGCGGCCGCTGTGGTAGCTAGGCCTCAGACAGTCTCTGAATTCCTCTCGGACTATTACCTTTACTAGTTTATTGCCTTTTTGTTTGCAGACTGTTCAGTGTGGGTTGGCCATTAGAGGGATGAGGATGGTAAGGGCTAATATGATTCTTACTCCCATAGGTGTCATGGAGGGGATTGTGTAGCAGATGGGGGTCAGCGGCTTAATCCTAGAATTTTTAATCACTCACCTTGGGATCGGGTGGATTTTGTTCTGCACTTTGTCCTAATAGTGGACAAACCAGTTCTAATCTTTTTTCTTTATAAGCAGGTTGTGTGTGTTACATTGTTCTTTAGTAATTTGTTGGTGATAACTTTTCTCTTTTGGTGTTATTACCTACCCTCAGGCCCTTAAGGGCCAAAATTGTCCAAAATTGTCCATTTTCTGTTGGCGGTCGCCTCCCTCTACCCCCAACAAGTGTGTCCGTTCCCACGTTGAAGGGACGGGACGCACCATATAGTCCCTTTCTCAGGAGGGCCGGTCCCACCTGTTAAGGTATATTCTCAGCATACTCCATTCTTCTCTATTTCACTCCTTTTGTTTTCTCTCACTCTCTCCCTTTTTTTTTTTTTTTTTTTTTAGCACCTTTTACTTGTTGGCTATTGGCTTTGATTGGATATACTGCATCACTGGGTATATTGTCGAATTTAATTTTCTCTTTTGTCCCCTCGACAGCTGTGTGCCCCGGGCACACTCCGGCTCATCTCGCTCTGAACTCCCGCCATGGCCTACTCTGACCTCGGCCGAGGTCCAACCGTGATTTCGCATAATGTCAAAGGTATGAACATTCCTGAGAGGCGCTCCACATTATTACGTGAACTCAAAAAAGGTAGGCCGCATTTCGTGTTTCTTCAGGAAACCCACTTCAAAACACATCATGTGCCCAGACTGACAGACGCTTTCTTCACAGAGGCGTATCATGCTACAAATGATGAATCCAGGGCTAGGGGGGTTTCGACATTGATAAGCAGGGATGCTCCCTTTATCCTACAGGAAAAATTGTTAGACCCCATGGGCAGATACGTATTTTTGAAGGGCCTGTACAATAATGCCCCAATGACATTGGCTAATGTCTACTTCCCTAATAGGTCTCACATATCCTTTTGCCATCACATAGTACAGGAACTCTTGGGATTTGCCTCAGGCTGTCTAATACTTGGCGGGGATTTCAACGTGCCTCTCAACCCCCTAACCGACACCTCAAACGGGAAGACGTGCATAGCTTACAAAATTCTTAAACGACTTAAAGCATTACTTCGAACTTTACATTTGATCGACACGTGGCGGTTTGACCATCCTGATGGTCGTGACTACACTTTTTTCTCACCCCCTCACAACAGACATTCACGTATTGACTATCTTTTTATCTCACAACAAGACCTGGGTCGGATGACAGGGTCACATATAGGCATAAAGTCTTTCTCGGACCACGCCCCGATATCTCTAACCCTAAAAGCCGGTACTCCTGTGCAACGCCCCCAAACATGGAGGCTGAACGCCTCTCTCCTGACGGACCCCGATCTGCTACCTACGCTGACTTCCTCGTTAACGGACTTTTTTGTGCGAAACTCTACCCCAGACATGGATCCACTCACGGTGTGGGAGGCACACAAATGCACAATCAGAGGAGATCTCATTAAAATGGGGTCGATGCGTAAACGGGAAAGGGAGAGGCACATTGCTGCCCTTGTGGACAAGATAAAACGCTTAGAAAACCTCCACAAGCAATCCCTTAGTGTAAGCTCGGCCTCTGAACTTCTGGCCCATAGGAAAGCCCTCCAGCAGATGTTCAATGACAAATCGAAGCGGCTCTTGTTTTTCCAGCAGCGCCTTTACTATGAGTCGGGGAACAAGACAGGCAAGTTATTGGCTAGAGCCCTAAAGGAACACACTGCTAAAAATGTAATCCATGGGATTAGGAGAGGGGACGGCCAATTAGATGTAACCACTGAAGCTATTGCAAGACATTTTCAGGACTTTTATACGAATCTCTATAATCTTCCCCCTCAACATAAAGTAAATGGATGGGTTGGGGATAGACCACAAATTATTAAGGACTACCTGGACAGGAGTGGCATGCCCGCTCTTCCTGATGCGGATGTCTCATTGCTGGAGGGACCAATTACAACGGCAGAGGTAGAACTTGCTATTAAACTCCTTAAATCAGGCAAAAGCCCGGGTCCTGATGGATTCACATCCATCTACTACAAGACTTTTGGTAACATTCTAGTAGACCCACTTAGGAAGGCCTTGGACTCCATGTCCGAAGCTAGGACAGTCACCCCTGACTTTCTCACTGCCCACATCACCGTTCTACCCAAGGCAGGGAAAGACCCTGCTGAGTGCGCCAGCTACCGCCCTATCTCTTTACTTAACTTGGACACTAAGATTTACGCGAAGATCCTTGCCTCCAGACTGAGCCCTATGTTGTCCAAATTGGTTGGCCCTGACCAGGTGGGCTTTATGCCTGGCCGTGAGGCCAAAGATAATGTTATAAAGGCCATGCTTCTGACACATGCGGCTCGTGCGGGTCATGTCGAGGGCCTTCTCCTGTCTACGGACGCGGAGAAGGCCTTTGACCGTGTTGCATGGGACTTTATGCTGGCTACCTGCACAAAGGTTGGCCTGGGGCCTCATATGATGGCTAGGATCTCTGCACTATATCAGTCCCCCTCTGCACGACTAAAAGTGAACGGTGCGCTATCAGACACAGTCCTGATCAATAATGGCACTAGACAGGGGTGTCCTCTTTCACCCCTGCTATTCATCTTGTCCCCCGAGCCTTTTATTAGAATGATTAGAGCTAATGCAGACATTCAGGGCTTCACGGTGGCGAATAAGGAGTACAAGGTAGCCGCCTATGCGGATGACTTGCTTTTCTTCCTATCCAGCCCATTGTCTTCCCTATCTCATCTATTGAAGGAGTTTGAGTCGTACGGCTACGTTTCCAATCTCAAAATAAACTATTCCAAGTCAGAAGCCCTGAATGTGTCCATGTCAGATGAGGTGTTTGGTCAGGTGAAAGACTCCTCTTCTTTTAGGTGGGTCCCTTTGGCCTTAAAATATCTTGGAATTTGGCTCACACCCAACATTGGGGACGTGTATGGTCATAACTTCCCGGTTTTCCTAAAATGTGTCAGGGAAGATCTCCTTAGGTGGCAATCGGGTCATTTTTCTTGGTTCGGTCGTGCGGCCATTATCAAGATGACTACCCTCCCCCGTTTGTTATATCTGTTACATGCACTTCCGGTAAGGGTCCCCGCGTCCTTTTTTTTAGCCCTCAAGTCCATAGTTTTGAGATTTTTGTGGAATTCACAGAAGCCCAGAATTCGCTTCTCCCGGTTGATGAAACCAAAGGAACTGGGTGGCATGGGCATTCCAAACTTTAGAGCATACTATCAGGCCACTCACCTGACTAGAATCGTCGACTGGCACTGTCATAGGTCAGCAAAAGACTGGGTCTCTCTGGAGGATGCTCTATGCCCAATTCCTTTGAAATTCTCCCCTTGGGTCCCCTGGGACAGTTGCCCGTTGGGTTTGAGGCGTCATCCTCTCACTGGCACCACACTAGATATTTTCCACAACCTGACTAAAACCTTCGACTTTGCTTCACAACCTGGTCACCTAACCCCACTAAGGGACAACCCCGCGTTTGCACCTGGTGTGGGCAACCTAAACTTCCAATCGCCAAATAAACTTGACCCCCTGTTAGTGGGTAATTGTTTCAATAAGGGCCTGGTGAAAGACTGGGCAACTCTTAAGACTGAAGCTGACATCCCCCATATGCCCATGTGGGCGTACTTTCAACTTCGTAGTTACCTGGGGAGCCGGGCAGTTAGAGCTAAATTACACAGAACCCCTTCGACATTGGAGTCAATCTGTCAGTCTGGTGCACCTTGTGTTAGGGCCACGTCCATGACATACTCTTGGCTTCAGGAACTGCATTTTAAGGAGGTGGACGAACTCAGAGCGAGATGGGCGGAGGAGCTTCGGATGGAGATTACGGCCAAACAATGGAGACATGCCTGCATACTAACTCACAAATGTTCAATAAGCACGAAAATGCAGGAAACTGCTTATAAATTGTTAACACATTGGTACAACACCCCAGCTAAAATGCACAAATGGAATCCGCAGGTCCCAGAATCCTGCTGGAGGTGTCACGAGGGAATAGGCACTTTACTCCACATTTGGTGGCAATGCCCGCTCATAGCACGGTTCTGGGACAGAGTGATAGCACTAACAAAACAAATCACAGACACTGAAATTACCATGGACGCGGCGGCCTGTTTGCTCCAGGTCACGGATGTCTCCTTGAGGAGGTTTAAAAACTCCTTGTCGAGACACTTGCTGAACGCCGCGAGATCCTTGATACCTCTTTATTGGAGGTCTCAGAGGATCCCCTCTGTTGCGGAATGGCTGAAAAAGATCTCGGACGTTCATGCGATGGAGGAGACTCTGACTCAGGCAACTCAAGGTGTGGACAAATTCTTTAACCTGTGGCAGCCATGGGTAGTTTTCCGGTACTCGTCCGAATACACAGACATTATGTCCCGATCGCTGCCCCTGATGGCATAATTGAGTTCTGAGCGGATACCTAATTCTGTGACTGTCTATGTACATCTACGACTAACTGTTCAATGCCAAATAGTTCTTTCTTTTTATTTTATTTTATTTTTATTTATTTTTATTTATGTATTCTTCTCTGGCTCCTTACCTTGGGCCTTGACTCTTCTTACCTTTGTGCTTACTCTGTACTTTTCTTACTAAACCTCAGAAATCAGCCACGTTTGTAACTGATCGCTATGTGTAAAGCTTGTTTATCACACTTCAACTACATCCCCGTTGGCTCCGCTAGATATAGGTGGTTGGGATCACCTAGAGTTAACATAAGCTCCAAGGGGAACTATATATGCATAATAATACATAATACGTTATGTAAACTTCAGATAATTAGCCTTCTACTCTGAATTGCTTTTGGATATGTACCTTGTGTTCCTATGTTGTGATTCACATTGTTTGCCTTTACGTAAAAGTTATGAGCAGTTGCATCTGCACAAACTGTATTTCTTGTATACCTCAAGTTTGACTTTAATAAACTTAACCTTGGAATGTAAAAAAAAAAAAAAAAAAAAAAAATGATGCTGGGATGCGGATGGAGGAACAAAAAGGGTGACCGGGGGGAGGGTACACTCTCCAATGTATTTGGAGGCTCGAGAGTGAGGGTTCACAGGTAGATCCTACTTGTGGATGGAATGGTTGTGGATAGTAAGGGGGGTGAGGAACAAGGAGATCCCTGTTCCTTGGGTGTAGCAAGATGGCCGCCGGACGGGTCTAGGTCCGAGCTATCCTGCCAGGTAAAGGAGGCCGTTGAGGGGGGGCTTCAGGGCACAGGAGGGGGAATACTGGAGATCCTCTTGAGGCAAGGGGGGGTCTGGGACCGGGGGTGATACTGCAGGCCACAGCTGCTGTTAGGAGAAGGGAAGGGAAGGAAAAAAAGAGACCATTGGCTGGATGCTGGGTATAGGATCTGAGGTTTGTTGGTGGTCCTGGATACCAGTATGCTGGATGCTGGAACACTGGCTGGAACGTTGAAGAACCTGCCTGCCTGGAGCTATGAGCCACACGTCCTGATCCTAGGATCGTGCGCTGATTTGAGCTCCTCAAATATGGTGTTAAACTTGCAGTAACGCAATGAAATATATGCCAGTAAACTTGCAGTAATGCACAGAACTATATGGCGTTAAACTTGCAGTAACTCAACTGAAATATACTGTGTTAAGCGTGCAGCAATGCCCAGAAATGTACTGCGTTAAATGGCACGTAACACACTTAAATATACAGCATTAAACTTGCAGTAATGCACTGAACTGTACGGCCTTAAACTTGCAGTGGATCAAAAAACGGGAAAGGGGGGAACACTCACATTTGCCACATCCGTAAATTTAGAAGACAAAAAAGTAACAGTTACTCGAAAAAACGGCAATTGATGGTGGGATTTTGGAGGCAAGACGCGAATATAAAAAATATAAATTTTATTACAGAATTAGAAATTTAACAAAAGCAATAAAGATTGGAAAACCATATAATATATATATTGTATATGGACAATATCCTCTGTACATTGTCTACGCGTTTAGCCATTGGGCTTCCTCAGGACGAGCAGAAATTTGACAATGTAAAGATATATTTCATTGTCTCAAAGCATTCCAAAAAGATGTATAGATATACCAAGAAAGTGATGTAGAGAGGTCCAAATGTAATCGGAGGGTATCCAAAAAAATCTGAAAAGGGATTCGCTCAACCTATGATATTAGCCATAGGGGGTACTGCAGGTACACAGAAGGGGGCCAGATCTAGTAAATCCAGACAGAGCCTTAATTACGGGGCAAACCGAGAAAGGTATATCAGAACCACATGAGTATATTCTTTGTCAGGTATGCCAAACTTGCATCCAACTGCTATTTATACTAGCAGCCCTCAGTGGAGGAAGCAGACAGTAGAGTCTATGGAGCAGCAAATACAAAGATGCCTGGAAAACGTGTGCCCCGGGGTAATAGCCTGTGCTAGTATAAATAGCAGTTGGATGCAAGTTTACACTGCACTGTAAAGATGAATGGTCACCCTACACTCACACGGAACTATCCCCAGATGCACACTAAACTGATATTCTACGCTGACAATAGAATCAGAATAGCACACTATAACACACTAACTGTTTCATAGCACTGACCAGAGCCCTGTTATAATTCTCTCCACGCCACTATCACACTACAAATGACAGCTATGGAAAGAATACTTTTATAGTGTGGGGTGGGATTAAGAGCAATGAGCCATGATAGAGTCATTATGACAGCGTCCAATCATGACTCTGACTGTGTTCTGTGCCCTGATTGGATGAAGCTTTCATTGTTTCAGCCAATCAGGGCTTTCAATGCACTGTCCGCCGCAATATCAGAGTCCCGATAAAAATCGCTGATCACTGCCATTACTAGTAAAAAAAATGATAATAATAAAAATGCCATAAATATATCCCCTATTTTGTAGACGCTATAACTTTTGCGCAAACCAATCAATACACGCTTATTGTGATTTTTTTACCAAACATATGTAGAAGAATACATATCGGCCTAAACTGAGGATTTTTTTTTTTTTTTATTATAGCAAAAAGTAAAAGATATTGGGGTTATTTACGGAAGTCAATTCCACTTTGCACAACAAGTGCAGACTATGGCTATTCTCAAAGGAGTTACGCCGGCATATCTCCAGATACACCGTCGTAACTCTGAGTGCGGCCCGTCGCAACTCGGCGCCTGATTCATAGAATCAGATACGCCTCACAGTTGCCTAGATACTAGCGGCGTAAGTCTAATACGCCGTCGTGTCTTAGGGTGAATATTTACGCTGGCCGCTAGGTGGCGCTTCCGTATATTTCCGCGTTGAATATGCTAATTAGCTAGATACGCCGATTCACGAACGTACGTGCGCCCGGCGTAGCAAGATACGTCGTTTACGTAAGACATACGCCGGCGTAAGGTTACCCCTCATAAAGCAGGGGTAAGTCATGTTAGGTATGGACGTTGGAAACGTACGAACAGCGGCGTATTTTACATCGTTTGCGTAAGTCGTCCGTGAATGGGGCTGGACGTAAGTTACGTTCACGTCGACTAGGCATTGAGCGGGCGTAATTTAATTAGAAAATTCTACGTGATACTGAGCATGCGCGCGCATGCGCCATTCGAAAAAAGCGCCATTTACGTGGGGTCATGATTAGCTTACATAAAACACGCCCCCCTGTTCCTCAATTGATTTAGGCGCGCTTACGCCGGCACATTTACGCTACGCCAACGTAACTTTGGACGCAAGTGCTTTGTGAATACAGCACTTGCCTCTCTAAGTTGCGGCAGCGTAGCGTAACTACGATACGCTACGCCCGCTTACATTTACGGCGCCCTACGAGAATCTGGGCCTATGGGCCAGATCCACATAGCGTGGCGCATTGTTCCGTCCGGCGTAGCGTATCTCTGATACACTACGCCGCTGTAACTTACAGCGTATTTTCCTTATCCTGAAAGAATTTGCGCCGTAAGTTACGGCGGGGTAGTGTAACTTTGTCGGCGTAAGGGCGCGCAATTCAAATGGATGTGATGGGGTGTGTTTAATGATAATACGTCTTGACCCGACGTAAATGACGTTTTTTTTGAACGGCGCATGCTCCGTCCGTGGGGGTATCCCAGTGCGCATGCTCAAAATTAACCCGCAACAAGCCAATGCTTACGGCGTAAACGTCATTCTACGCAAAGCCCTATTCGCGAACGACTTACGCAAACGGTGTAAAATGTTCAAAATTCGATGCGGGAACGACATCCATACTTAACATAGGATACGCCTCATGTAGCAGGGGTAACTATACGCCGAAAAAAGCCTTACGGAAATGACGTAAAAAAATGCGCCGGCCGGATGTACGTTCGTGGATCACCGTATCTAGCTAATTTGCATACTCGACGCAGAAATCGACGGAAACGCCACCTAGCTGCCAGCGTAAATATGCACCTTAGATCCGACGGCGTACTAAGACGTACGCCAGTCGGATCTAGCCCAGCTTCAGGCGTATCTTGTTTTGTGGATACAAAACAAGGATACGCCGGAGCAAACTAGAAGTTACGCGGCTTATCAATAGATACGCCAGCGTAACTTCTTTGAGGATCTGGCCCTATAAGTGCAAAGTGCACTTGGAAGTGTAGTCGCTGTAGATCCGGGGGGGACATGCAAGGAAAATAAAAAACAGCATTTTAGCTTGCACATGATTGGATGATAAAATCAGCAGAGCTTCCCCTCATTTCAGATCTACCCCTCAGATTTACAGCGACTGCACTTCCAAGTGCACTTTCAGTGCAATTTCAAGTGCACTTTGCACTTGTAGTTTGAACTTGTAGTGCAATGTGGATTTGCTTTTTGTAAATAACCCCCATTGTGTTTTTTTTCAAAATTGACGCTCTTCTTTTGTTTATAGCGTGAAAAATTAAAACTGCAGAGGTGATCAAATACCACCAAAAGAAAGCTCTATTTGTGGGATAAAAAGGACGTCAATTTTGTTTGGGTACAGTGTCAGTTAAAGTGACGCAGTGCCAAATAGCAAAAAATGGCCTGGTGAATGAGCAGCCAAATCTTTCCGTGGCTGAAGAGGCTAATGCAGGAAATGCATTAAGGTAAAACATGTCTTGACTTTAGAACCACTTTATGGTTAGGGGCTAAGGTCTATCTTTGTTACTCAATATCAGACTTCAACTTTCCAGCTGATGAAGGCATGTTTTATGGGACAAAAAAGATGCAGGAAAGTTAAAAAGGAGCTTCCCTAACCAATTTAAAGCCCATTGCACTTTTAAAACCCACCATCATTTCACCTTAGACATTTACTTACCTGATTGGATTACTGAAAGAATTGCTAAATGGCTTGCTGAATGAATTGCTCAAAAGTTCCTTATCTCACCAAAATTTCAATGAAGCGAAGTGCACGTTTTTTTATTTTTGTCACATCATGTCATAACAACTGTAAAAATATGTTTTTTTCTTTATTTTCTCTCCTTGTCAAAATGGTCACCAAGGCAGATAGAGAGGGTCAATCTCACTAGTGGTGACAGGGACAGTAATATAAATCTTTATAAAGTATAGGAGCATTGAATTCTGAAGTGAATTACTAGATCCTGATACAAAATGTTGAGGTCTTGGAGACTGCTCTCCGTCATATCCTGAGGGGCATATCAAACATATCCTGAAGGAGCAAAGGGAAGGCACTAGAGTGCTAGAAGGTTAAGCGAGCAGCCACACTAGTTTGTATAGTCCATCAAAAAGTTTATTCCATCTAATAAAAGCATGACAGAATCTACTCCTTCCCCCTGTAGTTTAAGTAGAGAGAGAGAAAAAAAAAGTCTACAATAACATGTAATGGCTGATTGTAGCAAAGTTACATATCAAAAGGTTATTTATTTTGTGCTCAGTGCCAGGCTAGTAGTTGTAATAACAACAAAAACCTGGGGAATGCCCAGGGAAAAACCAAGCCTACTTACCGACCAGCTTGCAGAAAATCAATTAACCTGTCTACAGTATGCGTTAAAAACAGGGGTTCAGTCCGCACGCATTTGCAAACGCATGCGTGAGCCACAGAGCCGCGCCAAGGCACCCTGTAATATCTGTGGTCCTAACACTAAACAATGAGCGTCCCCACAGTGGAGGCACATGCATTTTAATGGATAGACAGGGGCAGGTGAACTGAAGGGAAGCCACCCCTCCTTTAAAGGTACAAGAGCACACCAAGCACCCAGCATATAGCACAATGGCTGCAAAGGTGTTGGTGCACTGATGGACCAATATAAACACCACAGGTGAAGCACAAACATGTCCACTGCCCCCGTCTATAGCTGGCCATAACAGTAAGTAGCATTGGAAGGCTAAAGCAGATAACAACAAAAACCTGGGGAATGCCCAGGGAAAAACCAAGCCTACTTACCGACCAGCTTGCAGAAAACCAATTAACCTGTCTACAGTATGCGTTAAAAACAGGGGTTCAGTCCGCACGCATTTGCAAACGCATGCGTGAGCCACAGAGCCGCGCCAAGGCACCCTGTAATATCTGTGGTCCTAACACTAAACAATGAGCGTCCCCACAGTGGAGGCACATGCATTTTAATGGATAGACAGGGGCAGGTGAACTGAAGGGAGCCACCCCTCCTTTAAAGGTACAAGAGCACACCAAGCACCCAGCATATAGCACAATGGCTGCAAAGGTGTTGGTGCACTGATGGACCAATATAAACACCACAGGTGAAGCATAAATATGTCCACTGCCCCCGTCTATAGCTGGCCATAACAGTAAGTAGCATTGGAAGGCTAAAGCAGATAACAAAAACCTGGGCAATGCCCAGGGAAAAACCAAGCCTACTTACCGACCAGCTTGCAGAAAACCAATTAACCTGTCTACAGTATGCGTTAAAAACAGGGGTTCAGTCCGCACGCATTTGCAAAAGCATTCGTGAGCCAGAGAGGCGCGCCAAGGCACCCTGTAATATCTGTGGTCCTAACACTAAACAATGAGCGTCCCCACAGTGGAGGCACATGCATTTTAATGGATAGACAGGGGCAGGTGAACTGAAGGGAAGCCACCCCTCCTTTAAAGGTACAAGAGCACACCAAGCACCCAGCATATAGCACAATGGCTGCAAAGGTGTTGGTGCACTGATGGACCAATATAAACACCACAGGTGAAGCATAAACATGTCCACTGCCCCCGTCTATAGCTGGCCATAACAGTAATAGTGTTGCTCACGAATATTCGCATTGCGAATATTCGACTCGAATATAGCATATTCGAGAAATCGCGCTATATTTCGAATTTCGCGGTGAATATTCGCAATTCCGAATATTCGCATTTTTTCAATTTGATTTTTAAAACAGATCACATCCTATCGACGTCTAAAAGCATTGCTGGTATGATTAGAGACCCTGGGCCGAGTAGCTAAGCTGAGGCGATCCTTTTATGTTGCCAAATTGAAAAAAAAAAAATTGCGATTTTTCGCTATTGCGAATGCGAAAATGATTGCGAATTTTCGATAACTGTGGTAGGAGAACTCTGATTGTCTCTGATGCAAAAGGGGGGGGCTTTGTGTATGTTTCTGTTATGAATATTTGTATGTTTGATATTATTATTTTTTGTAAGAAGGAAAAAATTGCGCATACCTTAAAAAAGGGGAGAATACAGCAGCAACTCAAAAATGTTATACAACATAAAATTAATACAAGACAGAAAATGGAGTCGCTCTACAAGAATAAAAAATATGTCTAGTGACAAGACATGTGGGCAAATTATAAAATAAGCAAGCGCAAATAACTTGTGAAATACACAGTGAAACAAATATATAAAGAAATATAGTCCCAATAATAGAAAAATAATCTTTCATAAAAATGTCTTTGATATGTGAAGTAAAAAAAAAGTCCAAAGCATGCAGCATGAACGTGTTCAATCTTCAAGGTGTTTGATTGACAAATGGCTGTGACAGATGGATAGAGTAAAGAATCACCACCAATGCAAAACACTTTTTATTTTGTATTGTAAAATATCACGAATATTCTGAGCCAATCAGAGTGCTCCTTCCGCATTTGCCGAATATTCGCAATTATTTTGTATTGTAAAATATCAAGAATATTCTGAGCCAATCAGAGTGCTCCTTCTGCATTTGCCGAATATTCGCAATTATTTTGTATTGTAAAATATCAAGAATATTCTGAGCCAATCAGAGTGCTCCTTCCGCATTTGCCGAATATTCGCAATTATTTTGTATTGTAAAATATCAAGAATATTCTGAGCCAATCAGAGTGCTCCTTCCGCATTTGCCGAATATTCGCAATTATTTTGTATTGTAAAATATCACGAATATTCTGAGCCAATCAGAGTGCTCCTACAGCATTTGTCGAAATTGCGCAATAAATATCGCATTCGCATGTTGCGATATTTCGATAAAATATCACGAATATTCTGAGCCAATCAGAGCGCTCCTCCAGCATTTCTCGAAATTGCGCAATAAATATCGCATTCGCATGTTGCGATATTTCGATAAAATATCACGAATATTCTGAGCCAATCAGAGTGCTCCTACCGCAGTTATCAAAAAATCGCAATTATTTTCGCATTCGCAATAGCGAAAAATCGCAATCATTTAATTTCGATAAAATATCACGAATATTCGAATTTAGCGAATATATCTCGAATATTCGAATATATATTCGAGATATATCGCGAAATCGAATATGGCATATTCTGCTCAACACTAAACAGTAAGTAGCATTGGAAGGCTAAAGCAGATAACAACAAAAACCTGGGGAATGCCCAGGGAAAAACCAAGCCTACTTACCGACCAGCTTGCAGAAAACCAATTAACCTGTCTACAGTATGCGTTAAAAACAGGGGTTCAGTCCGCACGCATTTGCAAACGCATGCATGAGCCACAGAGCCGCGCCAAGGCACCCTGTAATATCTGTGGTCCTAACACTAAACAATGAGTGTCCCCACAGTGGAGGCACATGCATTTTAATGGATAGACAGTAGTTAGTAGTTGTAATAACATACTACTCAAAATAGCAAAGGTAAATAGTAATCTTGCCTTGTCTGATAAAAATCAATACTGTATTTACATTTTAACGACCACTAGCTCTATATCCACATCAACACTGCACATGCCCCCTAAAAGCTCCATAGCTCAGTAGTAATATTCCTAATAACATAATTTACTAGCATATACCATGTAATATAATATGTACTGTATACCTAATAATAGTTAAGCCCAATTCTAAGCACCTTCATTTTTGTAGAACTTCCAACTGCTGCATAATTTCGACTTCTGCCCCTGTTTTTTATTTACATTTTTTTATTGCACTGCCCATTGTGAGGCTCCGTACACACGGCCGAGAAACTCGACGAGCAAAACACATCGTTTTGCTCGTCGAGTTCCTTGTGAAGCCGCCGAGGATCTCGGCGAGCCAAGTTTCCCCGTTGACTAACGAGGAAATAGAGAACATGTTCTCTATTTGGCCCGACGAGATCCTCGTCGGTTTCCTCGGCCGAAAGTGTACACACGGCCGGGTTTCTTGGCAGAATACGGCTCCGATCGAGTTTCTGGCTGAATTCTGCCGAGAAACTTGGTCGTGTATACGGGGCCTGAGTCGTATTTAGCTGTTTTAGGAGAATGCAGGGATAGCAAAACTTCCAATTCCTTGACACATCAGAACAGTAGCTGTGGCAGACACCAGTTCTGATGTTGCCCCTCTACCTCACACTGTATTTTGCCATTCATAGACACAATTTTGATCAGATGGGGAGCCATGAATTCAGCTTTGTGCCTTATGCCGCGTACACACGATCATTTTTCAGCACGAAAAAAAGCTTTGTTTTTCAGCATGTCGAAAAAACAACGTTTTCCCAACTTCATCATTAACCACTTGCCGTCGCCGCACCGTCGAAATACGTCCACAAGGTGGCTCTCCTAGGCGAGAGCACGTAATATGACGTCCTGCCTATTAGCCGCCACTAGGGGCGCACGCGCGCGCCCCCCGCTCGCCCCCGACTCCCGTGCGTGTGCCCGGCGGGGCGGGATCGCCGCCGGGCACACGCGATCGCTCGGTACAGAGCGGGGAACGGGAGCTGTGTGTGTAAACACACAGCTCTCGTTCCTGTCAGCAGGGGAAATGCTGATTTTCTGTTCATACAATGTATGAACAGAAGATCAGTGTTTCCCCTAGTGAGGCCACCCCCCCCCCACAGTAAGAACACACCCAGGCATACTTAACCCCTTCCCCGCCCCCTAGTGTTAACCCCTTCACTGCCAGTGGCATTTTTATAGTAATCTAATGCATTTTTATAGCACTGATCGCTATAAAAATGCCAATGGTCCCAAAAATGTGTCAAAAATGTCCGAAGTGTCCGCCATAATGTCGCAATACCGAAAAAAAAATCGCTGATCGCCGCCATTACTAGTAAAAAAAAATATTAATAAAAATGCCATAAAAATACCCCCTATTTTGTAAACGCTATAACTTTTGCGCAAACCAATCAATAAACGCTTATTGCGATTTTTTTTTACGAAAAATATGTAGAAGAATACGTATCGGCCTAAACTGAGGAAAAAAAAATGTTTTTTTATATATTTTTGGGGGATATTTATTACAGCAAAAAGTAAAAAATATTAATTTTTTTCAAAATTGTCGTTCTATTTTTGTTTATAGCGCAAAAAATAAAAAACGCAGAGGTGATCAAATACCACCAAAAGAAAGCTCTATTTGTGGGAAAAAAAGGACGCCAATTTTGTTTGGGAGCCACGTCGCACGACCGCGCAATTGTCTGTTAAAGCGACGCAGTCCCGAATCGCAAAAAGTACTCTGGTCTTTGGGCAGCAATATGGTCCGGGGGGTAAGTGGTTAAAACGACATTGCCTACACACCATCGTTTTAAAAAAATTATCTTGCAAAGCACGGTGACGTACAACACATACGACAGCACTATAAAGGGGACGTTCCATTCACTTTTGGGCTGCTTTAGCTGATTCCGTGTTAGTAAAAGACGATTCGTGCTTTTTTGTCTGTTACAGCGTGATGAATGTGCTTACTCCATTATGAACAGTAGTTTTACCAGAACGAGTGCTCCCATCTCATAACTTGCTTCTGAGCATGCGCTGTTTTTTTACGTTGTTTTAGCCCACACACGATCATTTTTTACAACCCGAAAAATGACATCGTTTAAAACAACGTTAAAAAATGCAGCATGTTTTTTTTGTCGTTTTTCAGAACCTGAAAAATGATGTGAAGCCCACACACGATCATTTTAAATGACGTTTTTGAAAAAAAAATTCATGCCAAAAAATGATCGTGTGTACGCGGCATTAGTAAAATAGCTAAACACACTGTGGGCAATACAATAAAAAACAGTGGCAGAGGTATAGGTACAAGTAAAAAATCACAGATCCCCGTAGAAAAACTTTTAATGGGCCAACAACAGCATGTGTTCATAGTGCAAGACCCAGTAGTCATAGTTAATTTTCTTAAATCAAGAGGTAAGGCAAAGAGGCACTGAGAAAATGCTTGTTACCAATGATCAGTAAAAGGAAAAAAAGACCTGGCCTCAAACATGGGAGGAAAAAAAAGCACCAGCATCGGTGGTCACCAGGAGGAAGAAATATCCAGGAATTGGTGTCAGTGGGAGAAAATATTAGAGACCCTGAAAATGCCATGGGGTAATGTGGGTGATTCTATGAAGGGCTGAGGGCACCATGGGTGGGCATTGGTGGGGGTTAAGAGACTCTTGGGAGGCACAGTGGGGGAATGGGGCAGGGGGCATTATGAGGAGATGAGGGGCATTGGAGGGGGACTGGAAGCACTGCACCATAGGAGGCTGTAGAGAAAACATAAGGTGCAGGAGACAGTGTGAAAAGAGATTGCCCATCCCCCTTTTCTCCTACCGTACTTAATGTTTAGATTTGCTGTCATTATAGGTTCACCAGGGGATATAAATGTAAAAATTCCTCTCATCCTTTCTTCATTTGTTACAGGTTCTCAGAAGCAAACGAATGGGACTTCACCCCCTAGTAGGTGCCCATGCTGTAGCTGCTCTGCATTAGGGAAGGCATTGATTTACAATGCCTCCCTATGATGCCTGATGAAGCAGTGCCCAGTGTTGAAAGGTTCAGTATTCCAGCATTGTACACCTGCTACCACTCTGCAAGGTCCTGAATTTTTGGAAGGGAGCTTCCTTCGGTCCACAATTTCTTATCTCAGGGGTTTAGACCATCCCCTTTCTCTGGCCCAGGCCCCATAGCGACTCTGGGGGCTACTAATGCATTTGTTTCCCAAGTGGGCAGAGGTCAAAATTCTGCAGCAGTTTAAATTTCTGTAAAACAAAGGTACCTGGAGTTGAGCTTTAGGTAATACCTCAAATCATAACTCAAGGTCTCCCTTCTTCTCCTATCCCCATTGCCGTGTAGTTAACTAATA
This sequence comes from Rana temporaria, assembly GCF_905171775.1. Classification (NCBI taxonomy): domain Eukaryota; kingdom Metazoa; phylum Chordata; class Amphibia; order Anura; family Ranidae; genus Rana; species Rana temporaria. The sequence goes on along the minus strand of NC_053489.1, from coordinate 438,968,300 downwards.
TTTACATTATTGGATTTAAAGGTGATACTACCAAATATTCCATGTTCTAGTTGGTATACCCAGTTCTTCCCATCCTGACCCAAATACTTTTACTACTCATGCCAGAGCCTACACAGAGCCTGAGAAAACAGACAACCTCCCCATGAAATCATAAAGTAAGTTTGTCTTAATTGTATAAGTAAAAATTAGCTTTAAGTGCACAAATAATGTCATATGTAGTCTTTATATATAATGTTTTCTATTGGATTACCGTATTGTAGAGATGAAAGTGCAACATTACCAGAAGCAGGAACTTGAGAAATTTAAGAAACAGTGACTTGTACATGTATACTGTATTGCTACTACTAATACTGCTACTACTACTACTACTACTACTACTACTACTACTACTACTACTACTAGTAATAATATTAACAACAACAGAATGATAACATGAAGCTTAGAAATTTTTATTTAAAAATATTACCTAATATGCTACATTATGCTCCTAAGTTTTTCATGGTGTGTTGCCAAATAGATTTGCAGTAGATTTATAAAAGATATTATCTTCAGTGTTCAAGCATCTGAGGTTGGTACCATCGTTTTTATGATCTGTGCTTTACATTACTGACCTCATTATTTTATTGTTTAATTTGCAAACATGATTTGTCACGTTCATTTGATAAATAGCACATGCAAGGAAATCCAAGACAAAATTAGTTTTGTAAATCTGGAAGTATGCCCTGCATCGTATTAACAAAATACCTAATATAGTAACATAACCTTTAAAAGAGAGCTGATCTGCTTCCTTTCATAGGATGCCCTAGAGAGGTATTTCATACATTAGATTAATCCCGATTAGCATCCAGTCAACAGACACTGTTTCCGAATATGAATCATACATTCATCAATAACTTACCGAAACAATAAAGACTATTAAAAGCCAAGTGGAAAGACTTGGAAAGCAGTATGATAGTAAACGGAAACAATAATTCCAGTTACAGTTGGAAAAAAAAATGATTTATAATAACAGTAGTTAAGTAGCAAGTGCATGTTCATATCATCAGACCTGGAGCTGAGATTCCATTGGTAGCTATTATTCCAAGAGGTAGAGCTGTATTAAACCTCAATGAGAAATTGTATGGTGTAACACAGTGCTTCCTAAGAAAATTGTTACTTCACTTGGACTTAAGAAAATAAGTATTACGAAATTATCAGCAAAGATAAATAACAATAAGTGTATAACAGTTGTATATGTGGTGCCCTTATGATGAAATGCATTCGGAACTTAGTGATCTCAGAGTGGACTGTTTGTGAGCTGCAGAGACCTGCATACTCAATGGTACTTGGTACATGAGCTTCTACCAGCGCTATTTCTGCCACAATCTTTGTTCATATCAGCGACTGTTTCTATATATCATGTGAGGGCAATTTTATAAATATATTGTTTTACAATCAAACTTTTTCTAGTTAGCTATGTCTGGTTTTGTTTCTATTTGAGCTTGAGGTGCTGGTCCTGAATGGCCGATCTGTCTGATAAATCTAAGAAGCACCATTTCTCATGATCCGTGAGGGCTGAAGAAATTGGAGATTTTACCAGTATGAGGTCCATCAATAAATGCTAACATTGTTCCTGGCCTGATACAACATGTGTACATGACCTTTGTAGTGAGGGTCATATTTGGAGGTGTGCATATACCCCTAGTGGTTGGTGGATCCTTTACAGGCACACATCATCACATAATTTTCTTAAGGCCGGCTATACACGGTTCGAATCTCGGCCAGTTCAGCAAGAACCGGCTGAGATTCGAACTGGTAATGGGCAGGCTGATTGTACCATGATGATCGACTGATCAACTTGGGTACAACCAGCCTGCCAGATTCTATTGTGATTATTGCTACTGGCTGTAGCCGCTAGCAATAATCACAATCTTCTCCCAGTGGGGAGGGGGGTTGCAGGAAAGAAATTTGCACCATGCCTTAGGGTGGCGTGCCCATTAAAAATTCGAATTTCGGACTTTGTTTTGCAATTTGAGTTTTTTGTTCATACCTGCACTAAAGGTTTATATGTTTTATGTATGATTTTTATGTTTTTAATTCTGATATTTGTGATTTAAAGTGGTTTTAACGACTCAAGTTTTTTTACATTTATGCACACTCCACATAGCTCATAGGTCTGGATATGTTTTAATACGTCTGCTGCCGACAGCACTGTGCTGGTTTGCAGCCTCTGCCTGCAGCACATCAAGTGTGGTAAATGTACAAGTGATTTTGGTACCACATGCATGAGAAGACAAATAATTCTTCACCACAAAGCTCAATCGGAGCAGCACATGAATAATACTGGCTGACAATAAGAATCCTGCCCAGCTAATCGCTCCTCCCTTTCCACCTCTCAGCTCACTCCACACAAATCTCAATCTATATCCACTTCAACATGAGAAACCTCAATCAATAGGTATAGAACTCTGACAAGGAGTTTGAGAGGCTCTTACATTAAGGAACATCAGATGGGGAAAAGGGTCAGCATGGGGATTAGGGAGGAGCCGAACACCCCCACAAGAACACCGTTAAAGTCTATGGGACACTAACATGAAAAATCAAAAGTGCTAATTTTAAAGGTTAATATGCAAGTTAGTGTCTTGGGTCCTGCCCCAGGGGACATGTATTAATACAATTTTTTTTCAGGAGCAGTGATTTTAATAATGACCCCGCCCCCTCTGATGCAACACATTGGTTGCGGGGTCAACCATCTATGTCGTGGGTGGCCCCACCCTCGGTTATTTAAGAGCTGTCAGACGGCTCGCGCGTCATTCGGTCAGGTGTCTCCTATGGAGGCTGTATCGTTCGTAGTGGCGGGTCATGACTCGTAGAAGGATTACAGCACTGGATTTTTTTTATTAAAGCACTTGTCCCAAATTGTGTGTGTGTTTTTGGACCTTTTTTGTCACTTTTTTTGTGAAATGGTAGGGGTACAATGTACCTCCTTACCAATTCACATGGGGGGGCGGGATCTGGAGGTCCAATTTGTTAAAGGGGGCTTCCAGATTCTGATAAGCCCCCCGCCCGCAGACCCCCACAACCACCGGGCAAGGGTTGTGGGGATGAGGTCCTTGTCCCCATCAACATGGGGACATCCTCCTTATGTTAAGGATATGTGGTCTGGTACAGTTCAGGAGAGGGGCACTCTCTTGACCCCTCTTTTTGGGCGGCCTGCCAGGTTGCGTGCTCGGATAAGGGTATGGATTTTTGAGGGAACCCCACAACATTTTTTTTTTATTTGGTGCAGGATTCCCTTAATATCTATACCAAACCTGAAGGGCCTGGTAATGAAATTTGGAGGGACCCCCAAGCATTTTTTTTTGGGTTCGGGGTTCCCCTTAATATTCATATCAGACCCAAAGAGCCTGGTAATGGACTGGGGGGAACTCATGCTGTTTTTTTCAATGACTTTTATCTGTATTGCCCAGACCCGACAATCCTTTAGAAATGCCATTTTGTGCAGGGACTTTTCTAAGTCTGCAAACATGCGCTACTTTACAGGCATACTATAGACACCGAATAAAGGAAATGATGAGCGCAAAAATATAAATAAATGGTGCAAAAACCACATCAACAATGTGAATGATATGTGACAATATTAAACAGTGAATGTGATCCTCCTAAGTGGAGGGCCTGACATGAACACACAAAAAAGCCACTAAACTAGTGGTGGCTGGGGTGTGCAATCAAGGATAAGAGTGAACAGTGTCCAATAAGTGATAATGAAAATGTTGATAAATATAATGTCCCAAAATAGCAAAACAATTGCAGTGATTCCTAAGTGAAATATGGAAGCGATGTGCTGTATCTCTTGTACAATGATGAAAACATCCACACGACAGGTGGGCTCACAATGCGCTTACCTCCCCCATAATGGGTAATCAGCCTTAGAAATCCTCAAATGGAAAGCCTGCAGTTCGATCTCCTCTCCCAATGGATGATCTGCGATGTCCAAGCACTCTCTCCAGAGACGTGTCCTTCCCACTGAGTACAGGTTCCTAGGCTTCACAAAGATGGCCGCGCCGTATCCATATAATTGCCAGGGATATCAACAGAAAAAAGCTCCCATAGTGAAGTATTTCCCAACAGGGATTGATTTATTAGAGGCTCTGATGAAGTCACGTGTCGTGACGCAACGCGTAAGGCATTTTAGACGTAACCGGAAGTGACGCGGCATCTCGTTTGTAACATCGCTGCTTGTCACTACACGTTGCTGGATTTTTATTTTCAATTTTCCATGTTTGGACTACATTTTTCCATTGCAGGTTAGGATGAAGGAAAAAAGCTGGGACAGCCGCACTCCAAAAGAAAAGCTGACGTTTCGCACTATGCCTTAGTGCTTCTTCATAGCTATGAAGAAGCACTAAGGCATAGTGCGAAACGTCAGCTTTTCTTTTGTTGTGCTGTTTTTTGCTGTGGCATGTATTTTGTGATTTTTAATTAAAGGAGGAGTTTTTTTGGAGTGCGGCTGTCCCACCTTTTTTCCTTCATCCTAACCTGCATTTTGATTGCACTGCCTGCACCCTTGGCTCGGACCACAGGAATCAGATTACCTGGTTCTCTTTGAGCGGTTACCCACTCTCTCACTACATTTTTCCATTGTTTGAATAAATCAATCCCTGTTGGGAAATACTTCACTATGGGAGCTTTTTTCTGTTGATATCCCTGGCAATTATATGGATACGGCGCGGCCATCTTTGTGAAGCCTAGGAACCTGTACTCAGTGGGAAGGACACGTCTCTGGAGAGAGTGCTTGGACATCGCAGATCATCCATTGGGAGAGGAGATCGAACTGCAGGCTTTCCATTTGAGGATTTCTTAGGCTGATTACCCATTATGGGGGAGGTAAGCGCATTGTGAGCCCACCTGTCGTGTGGATGTTTTCATCATTGTACAAGAGATACAGCACATCGCTTCCATATTTCACTTAGGAATCACTGCAATTGTTTTGCTATTTTGGGACATTATATTTATCAACATTTTCATTATCACTTATTGGACACTGTTCACTCTTATCCTTGATTGCACACCCCAGCCACCACTAGTTTAGTGGCTTTTTTGTGTGTTCATGTCAGGCCCTCCACTTAGGAGGATCACATTCACTGTTTAATATTGTCACATATCATTCACATTGTTGATGTGGTTTTTGCACCATTTATTTATATTTTTGCGCTCATCATTTCCTTTATTCATTTCCTTTATTTGTTGTTAGTACAATTCAGATTTGAGCTGCATTAATTTACATTTAGTTTGTTTGTAATTTTTCACCCTCACTTTGTTAGTATTGGCTAGCGCTTTAGTCACCTCGGGCCAAATTCTCAAAACCATGTGTAAATTTAGGATTATCTAACTTATGTCATTTAAGTTAGGGCGCCCTAAGTTGGTGTCGTAACTACCGTATTCTCAGTGCATTTGCGCTCAAAACTGCGCCATCCTTAACTTAAGTTTCAATGCCTAAGGCGTGGTTATGGCAAGTGGGATTGAAGTGGGCGTGCTTCATTGTAATGAGCCGTGACCCCATGCAAATGAAGTGCCGGCCGTACTGCGCATGCGCGCACGAATCTGGACCTCAATGCGCATGTGCAGAACTTTGGTCAGCGCAATCAGTGAGATAGGTAAAAGGCCAAGCGTACTTAGTTTGAAGATCGCCCTGTGGCTAAATAGCCCCAGTCAAACACACTTCAATTGCAAAAGTATTTCCCTGTGTTCCCTTCCTAAAGCAAGTTGCTTCTGCTTTGAACGTTTGTCAGTGTTTGTTGGTAAGATTGTTTTGTGAGAAAAGTGTTTGTGGAGTTGGAGGGTATAGTTGGTGTTTGTTTTTGCTAATTTGTTTTTTGTTTTGATTGTTTGCCTGTTTGTTTTTACTAATAGTTTTTTTTGGGTTTTGTTTATATTTTTTGTTTTTCTTTTTTGCCTGTTTGTTTTCGAATTAATAGTAGCTGTCTGTCTATTTTTTATTTTGGCTTGTTTGTATTTTCTTTGGTGTGTGTGTGTATTGTTGTTTGTTTGTTGGCTGAGTTCCCTGTTGCTGGGTGTTGTCTGTCATGGCTCCCAAGCGCAGGAAGCAAAATTTTTCACCGGCAGAGAAGCATATACTTGCTCAGGGCGTCCTTAAATTTGGGCGATTTCTCCATGGCCCTGAGAGCCACACCACCACCCCGGCCAGGAGGAAGGAGATCCTTCAAAAGATCACCGATCGGATCAATGCGGCGGGGGGGGGGGAGACCAGGACCATCGCTGGAGTTCAAAAAAAAATAAATGACTTGAGGAGCGTGTCCCGGAACAAGCTGGCAACGCTGCATGCCCATACCAGGGGCACTGGAGGAGGGGGACCCTGCCCAGTCAGGATGAGTGAGGAGGAATGGGCAGTGGCCCAGTGTTTCCACCCACAGCAGGTGGTGGGCCTGCCTGGCTTTGACAATGATCCTCTTATGAGGACAGGTAATTTTTTTGAATTTCTATCTGGTGATTAGCATGTGTGGGTGGGGGAAGGGAAGATGTGCCAAGTTTGTGGATACAACAACCTGTGATTGTTTTGTGTCCTCCCCAGATGGCCAGGAGGTGGCAGCCCCATCAGCCCAGGAGGTGGCAGCCCCATCAGCCCAGGAGGTGGCAGCCCCATCAGCCCAGGAGGTGGCAGCCCCATCAGCCCAGGAGGTGGCAGCCCCATCAGCCCAGGAGGTGGCAGCCCCATCAGCCCAGGAGGTGGCAGCCCCATCAGGTCACGAGGTTGCTGGCCCATCAGGTCAGGAGTTTGCTGGCCCATCAGGTCAGGAGGTTGCTGGCCCATCAGGTCAGGAGGTTGCTGGCCCATCAGGGCAGGCTGCTGCACCACCCCCAAGACAGGCTCATGCAGAGTCCCAAGAAGGGCAGGATTCGCCATGGGAGGATAATTTGGATGTTGAGTGGGAGGAGGATGAGGGGGAGGAAGATGACAATATTCTGATTGGGCAGGAAATAATGATGGGCCAAGATATGACCTTTGAATCATCCCCTGAGGGAACCCCACAGGCGCCCAGAAGTCAGGCCACCATCATGGGTCGCCCCTTCCAACCCTCCTCCAACATGCAGCAGCACCCATGGCTCACTCCAACTCCTCCTCCAAGGCCACAAGCCTCAGGGGCAAGTAGGATGCCGACCCCTGAAAACAGGGGGGGGTTGGTGCGTCTGCCGGTCAGTCTGTTGAGGGACAATGTCCGGCAGACCCGCAGTCTGTCTGCAATACAAAAAACTATCAGCAAGGTGGAGCGCAGCCTGGGTGCAATGAGGGAGTCACTGGGTGACGTGGCCACCAACTCCGTGGGGGTCATCACCTGTTTGTGGGACATGAGGAACGCCACAACAGGTGTGGCCCAGGAGGTGACTGCCCTCACCCAGGCTGTGCAGGCCAATACCCGGGCTGTGCAGGCCAATACGGCTGCCATAACTTCCTGTCTGACAAGGATAGCCGTTGCCTTGGAGGGAAGGCCAGCAGGAGGACAGACACCAGGGGAGGCTGCTTCCTCCCCTGTACAGTCCCCCCGCCCTCAAAATACTCCCTCCCCTGCACAGTCCCCCCCCCTGAGAATACTCCCTCCCCTGCACATTCCCCCCCCCTGAAAATACTCCCTCCCCTGCACAGACCCCCCCCCTGAGAATACTCCCTCCCCTGCACATTCCCCCCCCCATGAAAATACTCCCTCCCCTGCACAGACCCCCCCCCCGTGAAGATCCCCCAGTTGGCCGTGGCCGTCCCCGTGGCCGTCCCCGTGCCCGTCCCCGTGACCGTGCCCGTGCCCGTGGGCAGCCCAGAAGGAGCACTCGGCAACATCCCTAATTTGCAGGGGTACTTTTTTTTGTTTTTTTTTACACTGTACTTATGATTTGGTATATGTGTGTGAATGATGTGTGAATGTGGGGGGATGGCATTCCTGAAAACATAAGGGTGTCACCCTCAGTTTTGGTGGAGTAGGGATCCCCAGGACCAGGGAGAAGTCATCCTAGGTTCCTGAATGGTGTATGAATGCACAGTGACATAATTGGAGCCGTGGCGGGGCGTTACTGCTCCCAAGTACCAAAGGGGGGGGGGGGGTACTTGGATCTAATCCAATTCTATGTGCATGTGATGTGTCTGTGCTAGGGACCACAGTGACGTGCATTCATGCATTCTCATTGTGAGATAATTAATGTGCGTTTTGTAAATCAAAATAAACATTCTGTTTGGCATATAAGTAATGTGCATTTATTTAACAAAATAAAGATTTAAAGGTCACATAATCTCTGTGATTTGGTCTTGGCAAATCAAAAACAAAAATTGTATTAGGATGCATTTACTGGGCAAAGATGCCTTCAGACAGTTGTCTCCTGATTGCCTGGCCCTCAGCAGACCGGGTAGAGGGGTTTGGGGGGGGGGGGTTGCCTGGGTGGGGGGTCAGGTCAGGAGATATGTCCACATGCATGCCCTTTCTTAATGCAAAATTGTGCAGTATGCAACATGCACCAATAATTTTGCAGACAAAGTCTGGGGAATACAATAGTGTACCCCCAGTCTTGTCCAGGCATCGGAATCGTGACTTTAGCATGCCAAAAGTCCGCTCAACTATAGCCCGGGTCTGGACGTGCACCTCATTGTATTTTCGTTCTCCTGGTGTTTGGGGGTTTCTAAAGGGGGTCATCAGGTGGGGTCCCAATGCATATCCTGAGTCACCTGTAAGGGAAAAGACAGGAGGATATTAGTCATGCATGTGCCCCTTGTGATGTCTCCATCATGGGGGGGGCATACCTGACACCAATGTCACTCACCAATCAGCCAGCTGTCTCCATAAACGTTCATCTCCAAGTCTTGGTAGATCTTGGTCTGCCGTAGAATAAAACTGTCGTGGCACGACCCTGGAAACTTGGCACAAACGTGCCAGATGAGGCCATGGGCATCTACAATCATCTGGACGTTGATGGAATGCCACCCTTTTCTGTTTCTGAACAGGTGTTCAGTTTCATGGGGGGGCTGGAGTGCCACATGGGTGCAGTCAATCGCACCGATGATCTTAGGAAAGCCAGCAATATTGTAGAAGTCTGTCATGGCTTGCACACGCTGGTCCTCCTGGGTGGGCATGACAAACTGATGGCTCATGCGCCGCAGTATGGCAGGGACCACCTGATGTAGGCATTTACTCATGGTGGACTGCACCATCCCAGCCACACCTCCAGATGCTCGCTGGAAGGAGCCACTCGCTAGAAAATGCAGTGTTGCCATAACTTTTTCCAGAGGTGTCAGGGCATGAGAACGTAGGGTTGGGGCGATTAGATCCTCATGAAGGAGTTGGGTAATCTCCAGGATGGCCTCCCGATCAAATCGGTAGTTGCCAATGACCTCATAAACTGGCATTTGCCAAATATCACGGCGTGGCCGATAAACACGCGCCTGTGCCCTCATCCTCCTCCTCTGTGCCCTCCTCCTCCTTTGTGCCTGTAAGGCAGCAAGTGCCGTCAAAATCATTGCTGGTCCTGGCATTTTTCAGCAACAAACTTCACAACTAGAGCTGTAACTCCCTTCTGCAAACCCTTCCACAGCATGTGTAAAATTAGGGCTGGTTTTATAATGTGGAAATTTAGTCAGAAAAACTAACAGGTGCGCACAGGGCGGAAAATACGGCACACACACTTAATTCTGAGAATCGCCCTAACTCCCTCATTTGCATCTTTGCCTATCAAAAACAGCGGCGAGCCTAGCGTAATTTGCGCCCGGGAATGCGCAGGTGTAACTACTTTAAGTACGGCTGAAAATACGGAAATCTTTGCTTAAGTAATTTTGACGATCGCGCGCAAATATACGCGCCGTGTAAAATTAGAAAAATGGAGTTAAGTCTGCGTATCTCTTTTGAGAATTTGGCCCCTCTTTTTTTGTTGCATACTATAGACACCCCCCAGGTATGAAATTTAAAGGAATATTTCACTTTTATTGTTTCACTTTAAGCATTATTAAAATCACTGCTCCCGAAAAAACTGCAGTTTTTAAAACTTTTTTTTGCATTGATACATGTCCACTGGGGCAGGACCCAGGTCCCCAAACACTTTTTATGACAATAACTTGCATATTGACCTATTTTGATTTCTCCTATAGACTTTTAAAGGGTGTTCCGCGGCTTTCGAATTGACCGCGAACACCCCAAATTGTTCACTATTTGGCGAACAGCCAATGTTCGAGTCAAACTCATGTTCGACCTGAACATAAAGCTCATCCCTATTGGGGATCTGCAGAGTGTATTACATAGTTGCATACGTTTTAGGGTTGAATAAAGACACAGACACATCCAGTTTAATGGGTGTGTGTGTGCATTTTTGTGTGTGAGTTGATTAGAATCCCCATACTACTGTAAGTTGTGTTCACAGAGTAAGACATCTAAAAGTTTTTTGAATATATTTATTCACCCAGCTGATACCACTAACTGGGGAAGGGACTTTTTCAATGTTTAAAGAGTAAAGAACGCTCTATGCAGTTTAAAAAGAAACCTCCTTTCATTCACTCTCAGGTTGTGGCTTCATCAGAGACCTTAGAGTAAGCATTTTATTACCTATACTACATTGTGATCATATTGCCACTTACACACCTTTTCTCCAGGATGAATATGTTTCATTTTTGTAGCTGTGGTTCATAAATGATGCCCTTCACCCCCCCTCCTTATTAATCTTGTTGCCCTTCTCTGAACTCTCTCTAGTTGAAGTATGTCCTTCCTATGGATGAGTGACCAAAACTAAACTGCATACTGTTGAGTTCAAACCATTTTTTTATAACGTGGTAGAATTATAGATTTATCTCTTGAATACATGCCCTTTTTAATGCATCAGAGTAGTCTGTTAGTAGCTTTATTTTAGCTGCAGATTGGCATTGCATGCTATTGCAAAACCCATGGCCTAAAAGCACCTACAGATCTTTTTTCATCATCAATTTCCCCAGAGGAGCTCCTTTTAACGAGTGGTTTGCAGCATATTTTTAGAATCCATTGCATAACTTTAATTTTTTTTAATATTGAATCTCATTTGCCACCCTGTTTTATCAAAGTCCTCCAGTAACGTTGCAATATTCTGTATGGAGTTTATTACCCTCTATCATTTGGTGTTTCCAGCAAAAACTGAAATTGAATTAATAATACAACTTCAATATTATTAGTAAACAAGTTAAATAGCATTGGTCCCAAGACAGAACCCTGGGGCATGGCATTGACTGCTTAAGCAAAATTCAGATAAACTTTGTCCATCTGCCTTTTTTAAAATTACTACTCACTTCTTTTCATTATTAGGCTGAACTGACAAAAACCCAAGATGGTTGTTACTTATGATTCACAGGTAAATTATTGACATAGTCTCTTACCATTCCCTCAATGGGAAAGGTTAAGCTGACTGGTCTATAGTTTCCTGGTGTACTGTGCATGATTCATGACCTTTTTTTGAATGCTGGAACTACATTTGCACTGTAAGTTGCAGATCCCGCTATGTATTTGTTTCTGTCTTAATATACATTTTCCTTTTTTATTCATAGTGCTGAGGTCTCCAAAGATGAACACCTGTCCTACGCTTTGAAAGTGGGTGGCCTCACTATGTAGAACCCCATAGGTGTCTGGTCTGTAGTATGGAGACTCTCGTGGGGCAATGTATGCGGCAAACAAGTACATGTCAAACTAAAAGGTTAGGATAAAGCTCCTTATTCTTAATACTTGTTATTTACTTCTTTTTCGATTTCCTTATTGCTTTATTATACTCTTGTAGATCATCCTTTTACCAAAATAATATTGCTTCTGAACTGTAATGCTTTTTGATGTTTCTATCCTCCTGGATGGGAATAGAAAATTCCCTGTAGCCAATATGTATTAGTGATTCATCCTGTGCTCATCTATATTTCCATCAGCATGTGTATATCAATGTAACACAATCTTTGTTTGAAGTCTGGATCATTTACTTGCCTGATTTATGAATGGTTGTCACTATATGTGTTGCATTTTGAGTTCAGTCACATTAGTTTGTTTGCATAATGTGCTGGGGTAGGTCTTTATCCTTTCCATGTCTCCTTGTAGTGGTTTTGATGTCCATCTTGGGATATGTGGTTTCCTTCATCCCTGCTATCTACATGGTCTTGTGTTTGGGTTGAATGTATTGTTTTGTTTTATTGATGAGGTTTGGTGACTTCTTGTGGTTGTTACAATGTTAGTTTGGGTATGGTTTGTGCCAAGTCCAGGGTTGAGAGTTCTATTAAACACAGTCTTCAATTCTCTTGCCAGATGGCTCACCCCTTATTTGTTGAGGTGTTTGTTATCCCAGAAGTGTTGAGGCATTATGGAAGGATGTTGTGCCAGGTAAATGTTAGGCTTTGAACTAGTTATAGTTGCCAGTTCTGTGTCGATATGTTAGATTATATTGTTTTGTATGTCCTTTCTTGGAAATAGGGAGGAAAATATTACCTTGGAATAGGGTAATCTTTGCTGTTCAGTCTCTGCCAGTTGTGACAGCTTGTCCACAACAACACTATTAAAAATTCCTGTTGCACAATAAATTTTGGTGACTCTCCTTCCCTGGGAAGAGACATTTTGTGTTTGAATATTTCCCATTTGAGTCTATTATTAAAACAATTTCAGAAGTTTGGTTCCTGTCCTGGGATTTAATGACTGTTTGCTTGTGATGTTGCGTCTTGAGTTGTTTTGGCTGTCACTGTTCATGTTAATGTTTGGACATTTATTAGTCGCACTGGTCTCTTGTCCATTGTCAGGCACTTTGTCTGTTTAAATTATTTTTATTATTTTTCACATAAAAAACTTTTACAGACTTTACAAAAACATTTTTAAAATTACAAACCATTATAAAGTACACATAAATACATTAATAAAACACATACAATAATACATATATGGGTACATAGTAGGGTCCATCCTCTAAATCATGCACCTAAAGTAGATCTCTCTATACCAATACACCTTCTCTTTTATCTTCAAAAACCTTTCGGAAACCTTTCGGAAACATAAAGATCAGAACAGCCCCCCCCCCCCCCCTCATCCACATATATTTACCCCTCTTAATGTGTATGCCATTGCTATAGTCAGGCACTTTGTCTGTATACACCATCCTCTTTAACTCACTCCTCTGCTTGTTTAGCCTGGTAAACATGTCCTGAATATTGGCAAGTATCAGCCAGTTCAACTGAAACAAAATGTGTACAGCAGCCTGTCAGAAACAGGCAAAACTGTCGAAGGGGCATGCCAAAAAAACATCTGCTGTTTGGCATCCTGTTAGCACTAGTAGCCAATGGCTGCGAGCACTGACTGGTGTGTTCTAGTGGGGGGCACAATAGCTCAGTGAGGAGATCACTGTACTAACTGTATGATGTCAGTACTGCGATAGCCCACTGGGTTGAACGAAAAACAGCTGAAAGTGTGCTGCAGGCATTAGGCTGCAGTTGCGTTTTTAGTTTTGTAAACTTATCTCTCAGTTGAGCATTTTCTTCTTGTAATAGTTGGATTGTGGATTTAATTTCATGTAGGCGGACTTGTGTTCTGATTTGAGTGTGTTTGTCTCTTTTCTGAGTGGGCCATTTACATATTTGTCACTTAGATGTCTTCGAAGTTTTGTTTTTAATTGTACAATGTCTCTCGCTAATTGAGATAAACACTTTCTAAGGACTTCAAGTGAGTGAAATGTTTGTTTGGGACATGAGGCAGCCATTTAAGCTGCATTTTTAAAAAATATTTAGTTATGCTTTGTGAGTGGGGAAATGTAGCAAATATAAAGTAGGTGTTATACCAATTTGGCTTTAAAAGTGTAAATGTATTTTTAGCTCCTCTAATGTGTTCTCAAGGGCCTTGATGGTGCCATTGTGGTAAATGCATATAACAAAATATAAAGGATGGCGCTCACATAGAATAAGTTTGTGAAATGAAATGAAACCAACATTAATACAATCCACCGTATTGAATAGTCAAAAATGCGTGAAAAAATGCTATTTGTATAAAGAAATTGAAAAAATCAATCAAGATAAAGTCCAGTGTGACAGTTCCCAACACCAATATAATGCTTTAATATGGAGATTTCTTTTTATCTTCACAGCTAGTGCTTGAGTGGTAGATGTAAACTCACCAGAGGAGTTTGACCCCTTGTTACAGGTAGGTCAAAATGGGCTTAGGATACCCAAGGCTGAAATTCCTCTGCTGCAAACACTTCACTTATTTACTCCGTTAGAATAAGGCATAGATAGGGGAAGTGACTCCACAGGAGACTTAATTAAAATGTTCCATAGTGTAGTATTTTATTAGTTGGTGTTAAAATGATAAAATAGGGTAATTGCACTCACATGTATCAGTGCCTATATACTGGCACTGGTGTGTACAGCTTGTGTGGATATCTAATTCTCCTTAGTCGCTGGTGTGCGGTCCAAGTTTCGTTCTCACTACCAGCCTAGAAATTATGTCACACGGCATCCGGAAGTGAGGAATCCCCGCTCTGACGTTCATTTCACCATGATTGGTGTCTTCTGAAGATGCCAATCACACTTCTTGTACTGAGGTTTTTGTGTGTCTGTGAGACTGTCACTTGTAGCAGAGTAATTAGGAGTATTTTGTGAGTATAAAGATTGTGGCATATGTGTGCATTGTTGGATTGTGACCTCTACTCCTGACCTCTGCTCTGTATTTATTTTTTACTCCTGTGCTCTATGTTTCGTGCGTTATTTACTACTGATCTCTGCACTCTATATGTTGCTTACTCTTGACCCCGTGTGGAGTAGGCTCAGATTTTGTTTAACCATACCCATTTTAAGCCTCTTCCAATGCTAGTAAAATGTGGCCACCCTTGACACTTACTATCATTACTATCCTTAGGGTGTCATCTGCCTTTTACAACCCTATTTATGCCCCTTATGCCGCGTAAACATGACCGTTTTTCGGATTCTAAAAAATGACGTTTTATTTAATGTCATTAAAAAAGATCGTGTGTGGGCTTCAGATCATTTTTGGGATTCTAAAAAATGGCCAATTTTTTTTCGAACATGCTCTATTTTTTCACGACGTGTTTAACGTTGTCGTTTTTAAGGTTGTAAAGAATGGTCGTGTGTGGGCTTTTATGACGTGAAAAATCCGCGCATGCTCAGAAGCAAGTTATGAAACGGCATCAAACAGAAACCAATCTTAAATAACTTTAATTGAAAGGATTGATGCACCTGTGATATATTAGTTATAGTTGAAGGCTAAAGGCTGTTATAAGAAATATAATAGTGGATAGACATGTGCACATTGAAATATTTCGTTTCGGAATTTCGTTTTTGTCCGAAAAATAAATTTATTTAGTTACTCCCGAAATTAGATTTTTATTTATTTTGTTTTACGTTAAAAAATGCATTTGTCCAAAAATCCAAATTAATTAAGGTTGAATCTGTCATTGAAGGCTTATGGTGTCTGTCGAATGTTCTAAGAAGATTTGATGGAATCTTTAAAAAAAGAAAAAAAAGATTTGACAGAATCTTTAAAAAAAAAAGAAGATTCGACAGAATCTTTAAAAAAAAAAAAAAAGATTCGACGGAGCAACGAAACTGTACGATGCCGCAATCGTACATTTCCGTTCGACTGTTCCGCCTACAAGCTATAGAAGAATTCTAATGTTGTATGACTAATAATAATTATATTTATTAAATATTATTACAAGTCAACCAACATTAGAATTCTTCTATAGCCTATGGGCAGAGCATTTCACCATAAATGTCCGATTGCTGCGATCGTATGTTTTTAGCTACTTTGTCGAATCTTCATGTCTCTCTATGTCGAATCTTTTCTCTCTATGTCGAATCTTTCTCTCTATTATGTCGAATCTTTTCTCTTTATGTATAATACTATTGGACTAATAGAGTTAAGGTTAGGCACATTCGACCACAACGAAAATGAAAATAAAGCATTTGTTTATGTCGAATATTTCGGTTTTCGTTTTCTGTGCTTTCGTTATCGTTTGTTAAAACGATAACGAAAATACCTGAAATTTGGATGAAAATGCATTCGGACGAAAATGAATGCACATGTCTAATAGTGGATATAAATTTAAAGGTGGACTTATTCTTTAACATAAGATTGGACTGAGGTAGCAGGAATAGCTTAGATTGTTTACTGGACATGGGTAACAAAATATTCAACCACTTTATAAAAGAAGTGTCTAACCCTGATTAATAGCCTTCTTATTATCAATGAGGTTACATGTTTCTCATATAAAATTCCATATTGTATCATTCATGATATTGTTCCTGACAGCTAGAAGATTATTTGTATTGTGGGTGTGACCTGTAATCTCAGCATAGTTGATCATGTGCTAATGTCCTTTATTTATTTCTTTTTTGTTATTTTTTTACAGAGCAAATGATTAATGCACCTACCTTTACTGCATTGACCTGGGTGCTGTCCTTGAAGGGCATCCATTAAAAGGAAGAAAAAAAAATGCTGATAAATCGAATTCATCCCTGGCAGTTTGTGCAAGTGATTACGCAGTGGGAACTTGTAAATTCTTATTCCATTAAAAGGAAGAGCAGTCAGAGGTTATAATAAAACAAATTATGTCTGAGGTTAGGAAATGTGAAGAATCGCTCAGGAGGTTGGAGATTTATATTCACCTGTGCCACATTTCACATCGAAATTATATTGAGAAGCATTTACAGTTGTTTCAAAAACATATTTGAGTAGTCATAATTAATCTAGTTCCTTTATTATAACTTTATGGTTGTGAGTGTGATTTTTGTGATCATGTGAGTTTTTCCCAGCATAAAATTAAGACTTATAAAAAAGTACAATTATTGTTTATGTATATTAGCAGTGAAGGGCAGATCTACCATACTACTATCCATACTATATATATATATATATATATATATATATATATATATATATATATATATATATATATATATATATATATATATATATATATATATATATATATATATATATATATATATATTATTTTTTTTTTATTTTTTTTTTGAGAATACTAGTTGTCTGGTTGTTATACAGACTCAATGTTTTCACTGTCATTGACATGGAACAAATACAGTATGCTGATCAGAAAGTTTGAGAAAAATCAGTGTTTTCATGAGAAAACTTGTTTCAGGCCAGTGATTCAAATTAATTTCAATTAATTAATTTAATTTAGCTTAAAAGAAGAGTTTACAGAAGTATATATCAGTTCTGCTTGTAATATGTAATAATCCATGGCAGTAAGGCTGAATTAACAAAAAAACAAATAAAAAAACAGGCTTTGCGATAAGCTCTATTGCTAACACAAATGTAGCATCTTATTGTAGCATCATTTTAGGGTACGATTAAAAGTTAAGAGTGAGAGTTTAGGTCAATGGAGTTTGACACGAAACTTGACACAAACCTGTTCACAGTTCTGCATTGCATGATCTGTGGTATAGTGTTGGGTTGCTAATAATGTAGGCTTGCAAAGAGAGAGTTGCTGCTGTACAGTACACTACAGTGCTACCAGAGCTATATACAGTGCTGTATAGTGCCGCTGCTACATTTTAGTGAATTACAGTGTGGTGGGCTACAAAGAGTGGGAGGAACCCGCAATATAAACTTTGCTGTTTATTGTTTCAATTGTGGCAATTGCATTGGGCCAGATCCACATACATTTGGATCAGCGCAGCGTATCAGAGATACACTACGCCGCTGTACCTTACCTGGCGTATATTCGAATCCTCAGCGAGTTTGCGCCATAAGTTACGGCGGCGTAGTGTATTTCTGGCGGCGGATTTGAAATTGGGCGGGTTGGGGGCGGGTTTCATTTAAATAAAGCGCGTCCCCGCGCCGAATGAACTGCGCATGCGTCGTCCAGAAATGTCCCACCATTCTTTGCGCGAAATGACGTTGCAACAACGTCATTTTTTTAACTTAGACATGAGTTACGTCCATCCCTATTCACGGACGACTTACGCAAAAAAATAAAAATTTCAAATTTCGACGCGGGAACGACGGCCATACTTAACATGGCAAGTCTATCTATACGCCGCAAAATACCAGCTTTAACTATACGCCTGAAAAAGCCGACTACAGACGACGTTAGAAAATGCGACGGCCGCGCGTACGTTCGTGGATCGTCGGAAATCGCTAATTTGCATACCCGACGTGGAAAACGACGTGAATGCCACCCAGCGGACGCCGAAGTATTGCATCTTAGATCCGAAGGCGTACGAAGACGTACACCTGTCGGATCTAACCCAGAAGCCGTCGTATCTTGTTTTGAGGATTCAAAACAATGATACGACGTGGGAAATTTGATACGCCAGCGTACTTCGTCTGTGGATCTGGCCCATTGTGATTTGTAGCACCCAATGTATTCACACTGAAAAGACCCAACAGTCCTTGTTATGGCTACTTTTTATGTTTGTTAGCAACAACTTATGTCAGGCCCCGTACACACGACCAGGTTTCTCGGCAGAATTCAGCCAGAAACTCGATCGAAGCCGTATTCTGCCAAGAAACCCGGTCGTGTGTACACTTTTGGCCGAGGAGACCGATGAGGATCTCGTCGGGCCAAATAGAGAACATGTTCTCTATTTCCTCGTTAGTCAATGAGGAAACTTGGCTCGCCGAGATCCTCGGCGGCTTCACAAGGAACTCGACGAGCAAAACGATGTGTTTTGCCCGTCGAGTTTCTCGGACGTGTGTACGGGGCCTCACTGTTGAGGTGCTATTCTCCCCCTTTTTTTTTTTTTTGGTATTTTTTTATTGTTTGTTTGTTTTTAAAATTTTCTTTCATGGCTGTCATTTATTTAAAGTTTTAAAAAATACAGTATACAGTATATGAAATGTTTTTAAAAAAAGTTTTGGGGTTATAGCATTTTAGATTTGGTGTTTGGGGTCTAATGTTTTAGTCATAATACTTTTCTTTGTTTTTTCTTTTTGGAGGGGGGTGGTCAGCATTAACTCCTTGATGATACAAGCAAAGCTGCCCTTTTCTATCAGCACATCACCACATATTTTTGCAGTCCAGTTAGATAGAAATGTACTAAAGCACTACATGACCTAGCTCCCTTTTGATAGCTTCTAAGAAAATGGGGAAAACCCTTGTTTTACATCTTGCCTGAGAGGCCAGCTAAGAGAGGGTAAGCAGGTTCTCCATCTTGAGGCTAAAGTGGTGGTTAGAGTATGTCTGCCTTTGCTTTCTGACAGTGGATGTGCCTTACAGCCAAAGCACACAGAAGAGAGAGTTGATAACCAAGCCTTCATAATCATCCTCCTGCTCCTTCTCTGAGATGCAGAGTAGTTCAGGTAGTTCAGTATCATCAGGGCCGTCTTTAATGTTGATTAGACCCTGGGCAAAAAAATACATTTTTGCACTCCACCTGCTCTGAGACATACAATAAATATCAGCTAGATTTAAAATCTGTTTATTGTATCAGATCAGGCAGTGATTGCGATTGGTTGCCAGAGGTTACAGCATATCATTACCACTTACTTACTAGATGCTAGAGGTTACAGCACACAGTATGGCTCACTGATTAGTTGCTAGAGGTTACAGCACATGATTTCTTCTTGTTGATTGGTTGCTAGAGATTACTGTGCAGTAATACTTCTCACTGATTGGTTGCTAGAGGTTACAACACATCATCTCTTCACTGCAGAGGGGCATGATATACATATGAATGTTGTCACTATTTACATATGAATGCTCCCGTTATTTACATATGAATGAGGGTTATTTACAAGTAAACACAGGGTCAGAAGGTGAGTCATTTGTACACAACAATAGGGCAGAGCTGGGCAGCATTAGTAGCAGCACTTCACACTGAGATATCAGGACACAGCAAGGGACGAAAACTTCAAGGGACAAGGGAATTTAAACTGGGATAGTTGGCAAGTATGAGGCAGCTGCTTTGGGCCCCACAACAATGACAGGGCCCAGGGCAGCTGCCCCTTTTGCTCTGCCTTAAAGACAGCCCTGAGTGTCATCAGTAGCTGCAACTGCACCTTTTTCTTGCCTCTTTTCTGCAACTCACCCCACAGTTTCTCACTTTTCCTCTTTTCCCACAGCTGAATTAACTGAGCACACCATGAGTAGCTTGCTGAAGGAGGATCTGCAGGAGTTAATGTTATTAGATGTTGAGGAAGAGAGTGGCAGAAGTAGGGCCTTATTTTTCTGGCAGAACGTGCTGGTACATTGTTCAAAGACAGTGAGGCCGCGTACACACAACCGAGGAACTCGTCGTAAATGAAACATCGTTTTCCTCGACGAGTTCCTTGTCAGGCTTGTTGAGAATCTTGACAAGCTTTCTTTGCGTACACACTGTCAAGACCAAATCTCGTCGTTCTCAAACGCGGTAACGTTCAACGCATACGACGGCACTATAAAGGGGAAGTTCGATTCCATTGGCGCCACCCTTGGGGCTGCTTTTGCTAATCTTGTGTTGCCGCGTGTTAGTAAAAGTTTGGTGAGTGACGATTCACACTTTTCAGTTTTCGTGCTTTCAGATCGTTTTCTGCCGTTCAGTTTGTGTTTGTGGGTTCGTATCTTGTCTTTCAGGTCATGTGGTCAGGTCGTATTTGTTTTTCAGTGCGTTCCTGTCTGCTCATTTCTGGTTTTCAGGTCGTTCTTCATAGGACTTGCTGTTCTTCAGTGCTTTCTGTTTAGTGCGTTCGTTCTGATTAGTCGTTCTTTTCTAGCCATGTTGCAGGTACCTGCTCGTCGTCGAGTTCGTGTTATGCAGTCGGTGTGTGTTGGGCTTCTTGTTTTAGACCTAGATGAGTCCATGAACAGGGTGAGGAGGCGTTCATGGACCAAGAATTGGTTGCTCCGTAGGAACCAATTTTCTCATATGCCTCTGCTGCGGGAGATCCAGGAGAATAATCCTGATGACTACAGGAATTTCCTTAGGATGTCTGACCCCGTTTTCCAGCACCTCTTGGCTTTGGTGTCGCCATATATCACCAGGCAGGACACCGTTATGCAGGAAGCCATCAGCGCTGAGCAGAGGCTAGTTGCCACATTACGCTATCTGGCAACTGGGAGAAGCCTGCAGGACTTGAAGTTCAAGACGAGCATCGCCCCCCAGGCTCTGGGCCTCATAATTCCGGATACCTGTTCTGCTATAATACAGGTTCTGCAAGACGATTATATGAGGGTAAGTTTTCTCCTTTAATATCACATTCAATGTATTTAAAATAATGTATGTATTTCTTTCCTCCTTCCCTAATTACCATGATATTAATATGCTGTGAATATCCCCTTTGCCTATGCATGCTGTAAGCTTTAATGCCCCTTTTTTGGCCTACATGCATATTTCCCTTCACTTACCTCCCCAGCATGCTATTCTGGGCCAAACACACCTAGCCTAGTCACTTCCCAATGTATTTTGTAAGATTCATTGTAGTGCTTTATCCCCCCCCCCCAAAAAAAAATGTGTTTTAAAGTATAGCTTCACCTTTTTTTTTTAGGTCCCCAACTCATGTAGGCCCCCCCTAAAATGTGTTTCCAAGTATAGCTTCACCTTTTTTTTTGAGGTCCCAAACTCATCTAGCCCCCCCTAAAATTTTTACAATGGTCCATCAGAGGGGGTGAGGAATGTGATAATTGGGCCTTATATTTTCGGGGTTAAATGCTCCTTAAAATAAATGTTAGAATGATTGTTGGCCAATAATGTTTTTGTATAACGTGCTTGCAATGTTATGTGCAAAAGTAAATTTTTGGTTTGATTCCACAGCTTCCGTCCACGCCACAGGAATGGCAGACTGTGGCATTGGAGTTTGCTACGCAGTGGGACTTCCCCAACTGCGGTGGAGCCATTGACAGGAAGCACTTCCGCATTGTGCCACCACTCCGTTCTTGTTCCCAATTCTACAATTACAAGGGGTTTAATAGCATTGTGCTGATGGCGGTTGTGTCAGCACATTATGAATTCCTCTATGTGGATGTGGGGAAGAATGGCCGGATGTCGAATAGGGGAGCCTTCAGGCAGACGGAGTTTGCGCTTCGTCTCCAGAGTGATGATCTTGCATTGCCACCGGATGCAGAGAATGTTGAAGGACTCCCCTTTGTGTTTCTGGCTGATGAAGCCTTTGGATTGGGAAAGCATCTCATGAGGCCATTCCCCCAGCAGACCCTCACCCCAGAAAGGAGGGTGTTCAACTACCGGCTGGCCAGAGCCGAAGAGTTGTGGAGAACGCCTTTGGGATAATGGCCAGCCGGTTCCGCCTGTTTTTAACCTCAATGCATATGGCGGAGAATAAATGGAACTATATAATTTTTTGTTGCTGCATATTGCACAATTTTTTAAGGAGACAGTCTCCTACCTATATGGCCACAGTTGGGCCCGAGGCCGGACTTACCTCAGGTGAAATCACCTTGCCGGGCCTAGAACCTGCCTGTACTGGCTTGCCCCCCCAAAGTGCCTGTGCAGTCCGGGATAAGTACTTTGAATATTTCACGGGTAGGGGGGCCATTCCTATGCCAGCAATCTGTAATTTATTATTTTGAGCCAAAACCTCAAAAAATCTGTTTACAATCCATTTTTGATGTCTCGCTTGTGTTTATTTTAGCTGTCTCCTAATTTTTCCTAGTGTACTACATGTAGTGTCAAGTGTATTTTTATTATGAACTAACAACCATTTCACAGGTAACACCAAAACTAAACACATTATAATTTCTAGGGTATTTAAGAAAAACAAGACACACTTTCTTGTTGGTTTGACCAAAATTTTACTTGGTGCATATTCACACACATGGTCTTTCACAAATATTTGTGGTGTATTTTTTTTTTTTTATTATTTGCCATAAACTGGCATTTTTTTTTAACGAAAAATAAAAACAGAATATTACATAGTACAAAATATAACAATGTAAACCTCTAGGCAATAACTCAGACTTTGTACATTTTTGGAAAATTGTCTACCTGCCCATTGTAAGATGGGTGTTGGCACCCCTGGACAAGCCAAAATTTGAAGATTCACACAGTTTTTTTAGGGTTTAAAATGATCCCTATTGTCAACATGTGCTATCTGCCATCGACGTGTTTTGTGGGTGCAACCCCTTCTTCCTTTCACCTAATTGAGTTGTGAGGAAGGGGTTGCACCCACAAAACACGGACATATATATCCCGAGATGGCAGATAGCACATGTTGACCCATTGTGTGCATCTTAAAATTTTGGCTTGTTAGAAAAAGTTCTAAAATTTGGGGGTAAAACTGGGAACAAAAAATGTTTTTTTTAGTCCCCCCCAAGTCCTCAATTATGTCCTTCAAGCTTTTCTCAATAAAGACCATTATTTGCTTGATTACATACATCTCCCCACTGCATGCCTTTATTTGGAGGAGTAGATTTTGGGTCTTGGAATGGGAGGATCAAGGCCTTTCTTCTGCCACATAATCATCCCCTAAAAAAATAAAAAATAAAAATAAAAAAGGTATTAAACATCTGCAGGCCTACATCTCGTATTACCTGAAGCTGTGGTGACAGATACTGACCTGTTGTAGTAATTTCAACCACTTCTCCTTCCTCCACACCCTGAGGTCTGGGTGGGCGCTGAGGTGTGGGCTCCTGGCGAGGTGGGCACTGAGGTGTGGGCTCCTGGAGAGGTGGGCGCTGAGGTGTGGGCTCCTTGCAATGTGGGCGCTGAGGTGTGGGCTCCTGGCGAGGTGGGCGCTGAGGTGTGGGCTCCTGGCAAGGTGGGCGCTGAGGTGTGGGCTCTTTGCGAGGTGGGCGCTGAGGTGAGGGGTCCTGGTGAGGTCTGTGTTTTCCTGGCTCAGAGGAGTGGTATCCTCCGAGTCTTCTGTCCCCTATGAGAATGAAACAAAAAGTACACTTAGCACACACATATTTGAGGGCAAAACTAGGAATATTAAACATTGCTTGGAAGTGGGGTACAAGTGTCTGTTTGGGCAGTTACAAGCAGAAGACATGATTTTTGCATACACTATTCTTGAATACTCACCTTTTTGGGACACGTTTCACACATGTAGACACCCCAAAAATGCACAGGAGCACCTGTGTTGGTCACCCTAAAAAGGTTGTTCTGGTGGCCCACACTAGTGCTCTTGAGTGCAGATGTGTAAACAGCTGCTGAGGGCCTTCTCCTTTTAGACTGATGTAATTTGGATTTGAATTCTAGTTACAAACACATCAGCTAGACACCTATTTAAACATATTTCTGGAATATAATCAAGCCTATATAAATTTAGTTAACCCTCTATCTTCAGAAAACATTGTATGTAGTGGATGTGTCTGAAACAACCGTTATTTTAGAAGGTCCTATATGCAAAAGCATCAACATGGAGCAACATGCTAGTTCTGAAAAACAATAATAATAGGGACACAGGAGAAGTACCGTATTTATCGGCGTATACCGCGCACTTTTTTCCCCTTAAAATAAGGGGAAACTCATGGGTGCGCGATATACGCCGATACCCGCTTCCCGCACAGTTTGAACTGCGCCGCCGACATATACCGAGTGCAGTACACTCAGGTACTTTCGTCCAGGCTCTGCTTCGCTCGCGGTCACGCTCTGTGACGCCTCCTAGCCTTTATGCGTGAGAAGCCGAGCATGGCCGAGCGTGCCCGAGTGTACTGCGCTCGGTATATGTCGGCAGCGGCGTTTAAACACAGCGCAGGAAGCGGGATTCGACTCAGAGACAGCGTGGGAGGACACCACCGAGGCTGCAGATGGGCGCCGGACCGGACAAGGCCGCCGATGGACGCCGGGCAAGACACCGATGAGGGGCATTCAAACTGTAAGTATTTTTTTTTTCTGAAATTTCCCTTCTAGGTTGGGGGTGCACGCTATACACGGGTGCGGGCAACACCCCGATAAATACGGTACTTACTTTTTTTAAGCATTCTCTTAATGCTCCTTAATTGTTCCGGCTCCCTCAGTTTGAGGTCTAACCACCTCTTTCTGAGCTGTTCCTTCGATCATTTCACCCCAAAATGACGATCCAGACTTCTTTGCACTTTATCCATAATTTTGGCCTTCCTTAAATTGGGGTGGGTATAGGGCCCATGCTTGCCATCGTAATCAGACTTTTGTAAGATGTCCACCATTTCCGCAATTTCCGCGTAGGACATGTTAGATGCCTTGTATCTGCTCTGCGTTTCTGACGTTTCCTCATCAGGCTCCGGGCTTGTTGTGTCGCCGTTAGACGAATTTATAAGTACAGACACCTACTCATCAGATTCCGCCACGTCGTAGTTTCAGGATGATTTAGGGCCGAATTGGAGACACCTGCTCATCTGATACCACCACGTCGGCTTTTATGAATGATCTAGGCCTCATTACAGACACCTGCTCATCTGATTCCGCCATATCGTCGTTTTCTGATGAACTTGGCCTAATATCAGACACCTGCTCATCTAATTCCGCCATCTCGTCGTTTTCTGATGAACTTGGCCGATTATCACACACCTGCTCATCTAATTCCGCCATGACGTCGTATTTAGAACAACTTGACCGATTATCACACACCTGCTCATCTAATTCCGTCATGTCGTTTGCGCGTTGAAAGAGAAGGGGCGGGGAAACATCGAGTAAGAATGTCATGGACGGGCGACGTGTGCGGAGTGTCACGCATGCATAGTGTATATAAAGCTTAACACACATGTGTCGTACGTACGTTCGGTGTGCGGAGGAAGACATTAGAACGACGAACGTGTGAGCGAAGGTATGATTTGAACTTGAGACATCAGTGGCCTATACTGCTAAGAGATTTAAGGGCTATATGGGGATAAAGATTACTTGAGCTTATAGACTGTGATTGACATTAGTATATTTGTCTTTTGTTTTGTATTGCAGAAAATATGAATCCATTTCAGGAGAGGGAGTTCCTGGGGGAATTTATTGATAGGTTAAGGGAGCTGCCCGTTCTTTGGACGACAAAAGACCTCATCCACAGGAATAAAGAACTAAGGACAGCAGCACTGAATAGCCTGCTCCCATTTGTGCACACAAAGATGCCCCATCTAACAGCTGAACAGCTGGACACTAAAATTGGGACATTGAGAGGCACATACAGGGCTGCGCGTAACAAGGTACTGGCTCCTCAAAGCTCCATTCTTCCCTCCAGCCTTCCCTCCAGCCTTCCCTGCAGCCAAGCTGATCCTTCTCAAGGTGAGTCCTCTCAGGAGCAAGATGGGCCTTCCATCCTGGAGGAAGACCCGGATTTGGCTGTCTGGAGCCAGGTATAGTATTTTAAATTTATTTCTTGTGGAAAAAAAATGCTGTCAAATAGATGTTAATATGTAAAAAATATCTAATGTTTGATCTAAAAGTCTTTTCCATATCAATAGGCAGTAGTGGCCCAAAAGGTTGGGGAGAAAATAATGAAAACTGCTGGGGTCAGAATGATTGTATTTTATATTTATTTTTAATCAATTTTCAACAGTCATGAGCTGAAAATTGTGTGTGATTTTTTGACCCAAAACTCAAACTGTCCCTTTTTTAAACACAGGAGGACATCAGCCAGGATGAGGGTCTGGAAAGTGTCAGGCAGGAGGAGGCCAGGGTGAGTGGCAGAGAGGAGGGGGCAGGAGTGAGTGGAACAGAGGAGATGGCAGGAGTGAGTGGCAGAGAGGAGGGGGCAGGAGTGAGTGGCACAGAGGAGGTGGCAGGAGTGAGTGGCACAGAGGAGGTGGCAGGGCCAAGTGGTAGCACAAGGTGCCAGGTACCTCCCACCCGCCCTCCTACAAAAAGGGCCAGGAGGGATATGAGGGTGAGCGAGGCAGCACTGGCCCTGATTAGAGAAGCACAGGCCATCATCCAGCAGCCTACCACCCCTGAAGAGGGCTATGGCACCCTCGTAATGGCCAACATGAGCCAAATGACCGAGGACCAACGCCTCATATTTGAGCCACTACTAGTAAGTTTGCTGAATAAGGGGGTGAGGGGGATACTTACCGA
The DNA here is from genome assembly GCF_905171775.1 of Rana temporaria. Taxonomy (NCBI): domain Eukaryota; kingdom Metazoa; phylum Chordata; class Amphibia; order Anura; family Ranidae; genus Rana; species Rana temporaria. The sequence continues at coordinate 438,941,401 of NC_053489.1, read as the reverse complement.
GTACACAGTCATTTGTAGCCACGGCCATCCTCCCCCACCAGCTTATTCTCAACCTCATCCTCCTCCACCTTCTTCTTCTCAACCTCCTCCACCTTCATCTTCTCCACCTTCTTCTCCTCCACCTTCATCTCCTCCACCTTCTTCTCCTCCACCTTCTTCTCCTCCACCTCCTCCTCCTCAACCTTCTTCTCTGCCTCCTGGCACGAGTACACCTCCAGAGGCACAGGCTCCAGCCAAGCGCAGAAAGAAGGCTGCAGAGAAGGCTGCAGAGAAGGCTGCAGAGAAGGTTGCAGAGCAGGCTGCAGAGAAGGCAGCAAGGAAGGCTGCAGGGAAGGCTACCAGGAAGACCAGGAAGTGATGGCCTTGCTTCAAGGTGGTCTGACAGAAGGCAGCCTGCTGTAGTACCACAACCTTGGGACATATATCTGACCTGCTGCTGTTCCTGACCTCTGGGAGACCAGGACCAGATTGGGCTCCCTCCTGAATGTGCTTCTCAATGTCCCAATTTTAGTGTCCACACACAAGTGCACAAATGGCAGCAGGTTCTCCAGTGCTGCCTTGTATTTATTTTATTAATATTCTTTACCAGAATAAAAGGTCATTTTTTGTTTACAGTTCATACTTGTCTATGTGTTTTTAATCAAACCAAACATGTAGCTTGTGAGTAGGCAGGTTAACTTGAAAAAAAATACAAAAGGTCTAATTATAAAGGGACAGATCAGATAAGACCAAACACTAATGTTACAACGGTGGTAACTTGACACAAAAAAAAAACATGGAGATGACTAGAAATTAAATATTAATTAAAAATGAAGATCTGTATTTGAAAAAAATATTTATTCATGAGATCAGCATGATCAGCATGAAAAATTATAGAAAAAGTTAGTCAGAACTGTGTGAATATCAGCTGCAAAAGAAAGATCATTATTGTTCCTTTTTGTCCCATTCTAAAGATGATTTAAATGTGCAGCATTTAAACGATGCAATAATTTTTGCAGCGTGACAAATGTGCTATCTTCATTACGAATGCTACTTTTACCGAAGGTGCGCTCCCGTCTCATACTTTATTCTGAGCATGCGCGGGTTTCTAAGCATACACACGAACGTATTTCTCGTCGAAAAACAGCCCGGCGAGGAACACGACAAGGAAATTCCGACTCCCAACGAGGAAAAAGAGAACTTGTTCTCTTTTTTCTCATCGAGTTCCATGCCGGTTTTCTTGATGAAAAACATACACACAACCATTTTCCTTGGCAAAAAAGCTCTGCCACCAAGTTTCTGGATGGATTCTGTCGAGGAAAACGGTCATGTGTACGAGGCCTGAGGGGAGCAGAAGCACTTTCTATATAGCTCTATAGACAGCCTCCGTTCCCAGTCGATGCCTTGTATGGGGAAACGCGTTGGGTGGAGCACTAGACCTTGACGTCACCACGCAAACAGTCAGCTGACTTGAGCCGTGACTGTTTTGAAACCTTTGTACTGTGTTCTTGGATGTAAGTGTTGCTACATTTTTACAATAAATTCACTTTTGATATACAACACCATAGAGTTCTTTCTTCTATCCTCTATTAATTAGACCACCCAGGAGTCAGGACTATCTGAAAATATAGGATGATCTTTATCTTGAAGCCTCTTCTAAAAACTGAGTATTTTCCCCTGAAAAGAGCAACAGGAAGATTATATTCCTGTCGGCAGGCTTGTGCACAGGCGTCTTTGATCTCTATAATTTGAAATCCTTTGAACTGGTAAGCGGCATTGATATTTGACTTCAGAATATTGGAAGATATTTTGTCAAGGTCTTCCTCTAATGGTGCTCTGCTAAAAAATTAGCTTTCTTGCATAATTTGGCATCATCAGCAAACAATGAAATTGACCTCTTGAATTCAACCTCTTTATCATTAGTAAACAAATTAAACAGCATTGACCCCAAGACAGAGTCCTGGGACATATTCTCACTCACTTTCTTATAGAGCGGATAACAGGTTGTGCTGACAAGAATGGTCTTTTATAAATCCATGCTGGTTGTCACTTATGATTTGTTTATCACAGACACATGTCTAAATAGAGTCTCTTACCAGTCCATCAAATACCCTACATAATAATTGATGTTAGGCTGACTGGGCTGTAGTTTCCTGGTATAGATCTCAATTTTTTTTGTAAATTGGTACCACATTTGCTCTACACTAATCGGTTGGTACCATTGCAGTCAGTAAAGTGTCTTTAAAAATTTGAAATAGGTGCTTGAGTCCCTAAGGATGTGTGTAATACATCTAGACCTGGAGATTTGTTTATATTAAAGAGGAAGTAAACCCTGGTGGGTTTTACTTCCTCTTTTTGCCCTGCAAAGTAAAAGCATAATGGGTTAGTATGTATCGCATACTAGCCCATTATGTTGTACTTACCTGCAGAGGAAGCCCGCAATGTCATCGCTGACCCCGCTGTATAGAAGCGTCCATCCTCACCCTTCTTCCTTCCGGGGCCACTGACTCCGGGTCTTTGACTGTTCGAAATCGCGTGACGTCACTCCTGCACGCAGAAGCTGCCAGTCCCGGCACAAGTCCTTTAGAAACGCCATGACTGCGCCCTTTCTTCAGTGTACATGCGCTGATGACGTTGGCGCAAATGTATATGGTAAATATCTCCTAAACCAGGGCTCAAAATATCAAGTCCTGAGCTACTAGCCAGGCCTCAAGGGTTACTCGCCACCAGTTGCCCCACCCAACCCTTAACCTGCCCCGCCCCTAATCACGCCCTCATAAATGATATCATGAAATTACACTTAAATGTCCCTGTTCACATCTGAGCGTTTTGTCGCCTGTAGTAAAACGCCTGAGGCTGCATTGACACCTGAGCGTATAGTTTTTAGCCAGAAAGTCACGTTATTTTTTCCACGATTTTGTACAGGTCCAAAGGTCACCAATGTACAAGAATAAAAAATGCCTGTAATCTGCCAAAAAAGAAGCTGTACTTTTTAGAGCAAGAAAACGTTTTGTTTTAGGTGACAGAACGCTCAGATGTAAACAGGGGGCTTTGAAATTAATGGAATTTTTTTTAGAGCTATGGCTGAGAGCAGAAAAATGCCCAAAAAGGCCTGGGTGTGAACAGAGCCTAAGCTCAAAAAAGTACATGAACTTCTTTATAGACAGATTACAGGCGTTTTTCTGCTTTTTACACTGGTGACCTTTTGACCTGTACAAAATCGGGAAAAAAACCGCAGCAAAAATTGTGATAAAAACAAGTGACGTTCTGTCTGAAAAAAAATACGCTCAGGTGTGAGTGCAGCCTTAACCATTTAGGTAAGCAACAGTGTACATGTGTTAATTAAGCCCGGGTTCACACTGATGCAATGCGGGAACCAGTGCGATTCCAGCGCCGATTGCCACATCGTATCTCTTCTGTGGGCAGTTCACACTGACCTCTGCGAACCACTGCGGGTGTCAATACATTGTTAACGACACCCCCAGTTTAGTTCACAGATCGCAGTGTGAACTGTTAACTCGCACAGGAATCAGATTGCATAGGTGAGAACACTCATGTGATCTGGTTCTAGTGCGGGGAAAACAAGTCCCTGCGATTTTTTTCTGTACCAATCCAACTACAACTGTATGGCTGAACTTGCATCTCACAGACATCGCATGCAATCGGCACCACAGGTGCGGGTGCAAATCGCATGCGACGTCTCTAATCGCACTGGTGTGAACCTGGGCTGAAGCAGAGAAGAAAAGCACAGTTCTCTCCTAGCAAGGACACAGAGGGTTAATTACTAAAGAGGCTTTATTTCAGATAACACAGAGATAGGAGAAACAAAGTGGAAAAGCTGGAGCACAGATAAGCCATGGCATGAAGTTTGCTGACCTGGCTGGAGGGGTAAGAAGACAGAATGTACACAGTAGCTGGGTCTGCTGCTAAGGCCAGGATCCGACGGCTCCATAATCCATGTGCACTGGGTTCACAAGTTCACAACACAGGAAGAGAAACTGACCAGCTCTCTCACAGAGAGAAGCGGGGTGGGAGGGGGGAACTTTCACCACACGCTGTATGAGAGAGAGCTCTCTCTGAACCCAGCAGCTAGCAACTCCTCTACGACATTGCGCTGGGAGAATGTCTCCTGATCAACCCCACCCGCCGACGGTGCTCGTCCCCCCTCCCATGCAGCCCAGCTTTGCGCCAGCCCTTATTTTTCACTAGGCGCGTGGAAAATTTGCAGGCTGTCATAAACCATACAGGCTTAGGAGATATTTCCAGTACCTACAGGTAAGCCTTAATATAGGCTTACCTGTAAGTAAAAGTGGTTGTACAGGGTTTACAGCCACTTTGAGTTTCTCTATTGTTTTTTGTACCTAGTTTTGAGTCAACAAAAGAGGTACTTTCTGTCAAACGTCAGTATTCTTATGGTTACAACCTGTCTTTTTAAACTGTAATAAGTGAAGAGAGAGATGGTTTACTACATATGCCCCTTTCCTTTCATTTGGGACCAGCTTCCTGTGCTCATTCATATATTATTACTATTGAGATATTTGGAAAAAAAAATATTTGGGGGATTTGTTGTACTTGCTGTAACAATAAGTTTCTCATATTCTATTTTAGCCTCCCTGATTGCTCTCTTGCATTTCATGTTTGATTCCCCTCATGAATGTAGAATGCAGAGGGTTTCCTTTCTACTTTGTACTTTTGAAAGACTTATTTTTGCATTTATTTGTATTTTTTACCCTAAATTTTAGCCACGTAGATTTTAATGTTGCTCTTTTATACTTATTATCCAATGGAAAACAATGACTAATGCACTTGTTTGATTTATCTTTGCTTCTTCAGCAGGTAGATTGAGAGCCTCTAAACGTTGTTGCTGCACTGTAAAAATTATTTTGTTGGCTTGTAATTAACATAAAACTTTTATGATTTTCAACAAATAAAAAAATGTAAATTAATTTACTTTGATATTTTAAGTACTTTACTTAATTTTCATTAGTTCTTAAAACATAAATCTTAACATTTATAAAATAATGTATAATATTGAGTAATCTAGACAAAACTTTTAAGATATGTGAATATTCTAATTGAGTTACATTTACCAGTACTTAAAAAATTATCTTTTCATTTGACTGAAATTGCGGGAAGCAGATGTTTGCCAAACAGAGTTTTGATGCTGTAATTTTAAAGAGTTTCACATCTTTTGCACTAGGCAGTTCCCACACGTTTGATGTCAATCAGGGCAAAAGAGCGCCACCAATCATAAAAATTTGTCGAAGTCACCACAAAGCCATGCAATGGCACTAAAAGGTAAAAATTAACATTGAAACAAATTATTGTTTGCATGCTTTAAATGTGGCTTAACATACCATCCAAAATGTTTGTTTTATTTGCCAATTAATATATTTATAAGTAATGGACATATGCCCATTATATGCACCTATTGAGACAACTCACTTGTGCGCGCGCAAAGTTTGCGCTTACTGCATTTGGCAGAACGCAACCATGATGCAGGGTGAGGAACCGCTTTCTGTTAAAGTGTAGTTCCAGCCTTTTAATGATTATTAAAAGTCAGCAGCTACAAAAGGTATAGCTGCTGACTTTTAATAAACAGACACTTACCTGTTGCACGGTCCAGTGATGCGGCTGCACAAAGCTCCTCTTCCCCTCCTCTCCTCGGTACCTCCAGTCACACTCTATGCACCAGGCCGTGACAGCTTTTGGTTTCATGGCTGGGGGTGCACTGCGCATGCGCGAGTCGCGCTGCGCTCCCTGAGTGGACAGGCAATTTCCTGGGACCTGTCACGTGTCCCAGGAGATCGCCTAGAGGGAGGGGTCGCCTAGGGACAGAGGAGGAGTCACCGAGGCGGTCCTTAGGTGGAAGTAGGACTTGGGACAGGAAGTTCCACTCCTAACGAAGCCCCCACTTCCCCCAAAAAAAATTACATGCCAAATGCTTTTGGGTGGAACTCCGCTTTAAGCTTAAAAGCTTAAAAGCTGTTTTGTGCCACAAAAATGAATGTTTCTGCCTTTCGGTATTGAAGTTATTGCATATTACATTTAAATTGTAGATTGTGTGACCTCAAGCTCCACCCAATTTGCACCCAATGTTATTAAAATTTAAAAACAAAGATAGCATACGTTTTGCACTGCATCTGTGCTGATTTGTGCTGCAAAAATGAACATATGTGCTGGTTTGGTTTTAGAGATATTGCGCATTATAGTTGATGAAACCTCTCCCACTTTGCACCAAATGTTATTATATTTTAAAAACAATTATACCTGTCAGGACCTGGACTTGAACCTGGGGCCTCAGCTGTATCTGGCAATGACCTGGAATGCTGGATAACCCCCTGGACAATTCCTTGAATGATCCTGCTGTCTGTGAATTTTATTTGCCTTGAACCTTGAACTCTTTGCTCCTCTCATGAACTTCCTGATTTAAGTAATGTCTCTGCACTTCCTGGTTGCCAGAATATTATGCCTTCTCCAGCCAATATCTCGCTTTTGTCTCTCCTGGTGCTGTCTGTATCTTCACTACTATTCGTTACCGACATTTGGCTTGCTCCTCGACAACACTTCTGCTTAATTCCAACCTGAAACTATGCGTTACCAACCTTTGGCTTGTTCCTTAACTCCGCTTCTGCTTGATCCCTATCTGCTATATCTGCTACTGGACCCTGGCTTGCTCACCTCAGGAGCTCTGGTGAACACCGGTTAGTACTTAGATTCCACCAAAGTGACCTGCCTGTGTTCCTATCCTGCTGATTTCTGTGTGAGCTTTCACTGCTATAGCAACTGGTCTTCGAGCCTGACTGCTTAATTGTAACAATACTATTTGTTTGTGCTGCGTTTGTGCAGATTTGTACCACAAAAACAAACTTTCTGTTTGTTCGGTTTTTGAGATATTGGACATTCAACATTGGATTATGTAACCTAAAGCCACTTTTTATGTTATTATATTTCAAAAACAAATAGACCATAAGTTTGTGCTGCATTTGTGCAGCAAAATCAAGCTTATTGGTATTGTGTATTTTTTCACATAGCACTCTCCGTTTGTGTCAGAATGAATGAGAAAAGTGGTCACAATATGGGACCACTGCCTTGAGATTGCGGCCTCCCACATATCAAGTTTTTTATTAGACACAGGTGTGCTTAATGGTTGGTGCTAGGTAGATTAAGGTGGGAGGTGCATGTCCCTTTAAGGGAGGGTCAGTGTGGGGTAGGATTGGCCTATCCGGGCTTAGGAAAAATCCAGGAAGTGGTTGAGTGAGGCTATATAAAGGCCAGCAGGTACAGGTGTGCTTCCTCTTTTCCAGCGGTCAGCAGAGGATTTCAAGCTCCAAGTTCTCCTGCTCCTTACCTGATGGAAGTCCTTTTAAGGCAGCTGATGGAGAAGGCGGATAGTGCAGGAGGGGAGGCCTGGCTGAGACATTGCCTGGCATCAGCGCCGTCAGAAGAGGATCGTCTGGACGTCCAGGAGGGAGGTGCTCTGGCGGAGGAAGGAATGTCGGGGCGTGCAGACCTCGAGCCCGCCCTATACACCAGAGCGCGGAGGAGCGCGCCGCCAGCCCGAGAAACACTAGCTACGGAGGTAGCCGAAGATGGTCACATGCCGCGGGAAGAGCCAAATGCCGAAGGAGGCTGCGTGATGTCACGGGGCCGCCGCGGCGGACAGAAGAGGCGAACATGCTCGCAGTCGCCGACCAGGAAGAGCGAGCGGCATGTACAGCCGCAGAAGACAGTACCTACCACAAGAGGAAGAACCACTGCGGCTCAGTCACGCAGACAGCAGCCGGCAGAAGTTCAAACGCAGAGAGCGGAGGTGCTGCAAGCACAGCAAGCACATGAACAAGTGCCTCTAGTGCAGCTGGAGCAAGCTGCTCAGGATCAAGCACTGCAGCCTGGAGTGGGTGAGTTTAACCAGCTTCAGCTGTTATCTGGTCTGGTTGGTTCTCTCTCATCTTTAGTTCAGTCTTTATCACATAAAGCAGCACCTGCATTGCCTGTAGTCTCTATGCCTCATGCTGTCTCTTCTACTCTGTCTGCTCTACCTGTCAGCTCTCCTTCTCAGCAATATAATATGTTAAATAATGTTGTGCAGCTTGACAGGCCAGCTCCTGAGGCATTGTATGCTATATTGAATGTACCAGAGACGTTTATGAAGGATGTCATGTCTTGCGAGATTTCCCCTTTAGGTTTTCATTTAAATTCTGCCATTAAAGAAAAGATTTGGAAAGAGGATTATGTTGACATTCTTTCTCTCCTTCCTGCCCACAAAGAATTTGTGGGCAGGAAGGGGGAGGAAGGGGGAGGAAAGAGGCGAGGAGGACAGACGCAGAATGATACCCAGGTCATTTAATAATTGGCTTCAAGCCTTCTGTATTTACTCTGGGGTAATGTCAGAAAAGCACCCTGACAGGTGTGGGGGGCTTTTTCAACATATAAACACATCCTAGAGGCATACAAAAGTTTTGGAGGCCTGGGCTGGTTTTACTATGACGAATCCTTTTGTCAGAAGCTGGCCGTCCACCCGTTGCTAAAGTGGGGTATGAAGGATGTGGGCTTGTGGCTTAATCTGTTGTCACCACAGAAACCGGCTTTACCCAGACAGCAGGCAGTTAACCCGCTGACAGCAGCCTACAGAAAAGGCTGCTGTTTCGCGTTCAACGATAGTCAATGCAGGTGGAATAATTTGTGCAAATACAAGCACGAATGTTCTGTCTGTGCAGGGGCGCACCCAGCAGCTAAGTGTTTCAGAAGGAATGTCACGGCTGGCCCTAGTCAGGCACAGCATATCTTTCCCAAAAGCCTGCACGCCAGTGAGGCTGGAAAAGATGTGCCAGTGGTTGGACATCTACCCAAACAGGGAGAAGGCCCTTTTGCTTAAAGAGGGGTTTGCCCAAGGTTTCCCATTACCTTCGTTCACAGGGTCGGGTGTAAATTGGTGGGGAATTTGATTTCAGTAGCTCAGTTTCCCCAGGTAGTGAGGGAGAAGTTGTGTAAGGAGTTAAGGAAAGGGAGGATTGCGGGTCCCTTTGACCAACCCCCCTTTAGTAATTTTCGAATTTCCCCGTTGGGAGTAGTCCCGAAACGTGAGCCCAATGAATTTCGGATAATCCACCATTTATCCTTTCCCAAAGGCGACTCCTTGAATGATGATATTAATGGTGAGTTGTGCTCAGTGTCTTACGCAACGTTCGAGGAAGCGGTCGGTAAGATCAGGCTGTTCGGTCAGGGGGCACTGTTGGCTAAAGCGGATATAAAATCAGCATTCCGGCTCTTGCCAGTTTCCCCCGCGGCCTTTAATTCTCAGGGTTTTTATTTTGAAGGGAGTTATTTTTTCGACATGTGTCTCCCGATGGGGTGCTCATTGTTCTGTTCATATTTCGAATCCTTTTCTACATTTCTGCTCTGGGCATTGAGCATTCGGTCGGGGTCAGATGGCATAGTGCATTACTTGGATGACTTTTTATTTGTGGGCCCAGCAGACTCGAGTGTGTGTTTGGAATTATTGACGGCATTTCAAGAGATGACCTTGGAGTTCAGTGTACCGTTGGCGGTTGAAAAGACTTGTCTGCTTAGCCCAACGTTGGGGTTTCTGGGTATTGAAATAGATACCCTCAGTTTGGAGTTTCGGCTACCGAGGACAAAGCTTGAGAAATTGAAGAGGCTTATCAACACAGCATTGCACAAGAAAAAGCTGTTGGTAAAAGAAATGCAGTCTCTTCTCGGGACTTTGGCGTTTGCGTGTAGAATTATGCCTGTTGGCAGAATCTTTTCTCGACGGGTTTACTTGGCAGTGGCAGGATTGAAGTCTCCATGGGACCATGTGAGATTGACTAATCCCTTGAAGAAAGATTTAAAGGTTTGGTCCAGTTTTCTCGATTTTTATAATGGCAAATCATTCTTTCAGGCAGAGTTTGTGGTTGCGCGAGATTTTTTTCTGTTCACGGACGCGGCGGGTTCGAAAGGTTTTGGTGCCATCTGGAGGACACATTGGTGTTGCGCGGCATGGACGGATGTTTGGGTAAGTTCGGGAGCGACAAAAAATGTGGTTTTGCTCGAGCTTTTTCCAATTTTGGTGGCACTGGAGCTGTGGGGCTGAGAGTTTGCCAACAGGAGAATTTTGGTCGAGACCGACAACAAAGGTATTTTATACGCTGTCAATTGTCTGTCGTCCAGTTCCGTGTGGGTAATTAAGATCTTGAGGCAGGTGGTGTTTAGGTGTTTGAAATTCAACATATGGTTGAAAGCTAAATATGTCCCAGGAATATTGAATGATGTAGCGGATTCTTTATCTCGATTCCAGGAGGAGCGCTTTCGGCTGTTGCTTCCAGAGGCGGACGTGGATGGCACCCCATGCCTGGCCCATCTGTGGGACATGATTTGAGCGTGGTTACGGATGCGATTAAGGGGTCACTGGCCCCTAAGACATGGTCATGTTACTCTGCGGCTTGGAACAGCTGGATAACATTTGCTAATACGGAAGGATTTCAGTTTAATAGGCCTTCAGAAGGCGCTATCCTGAATTTTTTGTCTAGTTTAATGCGGCAACGGTTATCTAGTAGCCATGTGGCTAGAACTTTAGCCGGCATTTCCCTTTTCTTTCGCCTGTTAGGGTTGAAGCCCTGTAGTGGTTATTTCTCTGTAAAACAGGCACTGAAGGGTTACAAAAAGGTAAATTTTGTTACAGATGACAGGCGTCCAATTTCCTTTGATATTTTCAGTGGCCTTTGCAGGGTTATGCCAAAGGTTTGTTACTCTCCCTACAAAGTGTTATTGACAACTTTTGCCCTGGCCTTTTTTGGCGCGTTTCGCATATCAGAGTTGATCCCAACCAACAAGCAGGGTGTTACCGGGATTCGGTTGGATCAGGTTCGTTTGGATCAGTCAGGAGTGCACATTTGGCTGCGCCATTCAAAAACAGATCAATGTGACAGGGGTAAATGGGTGCATTTAAAGGAGCACGATGATGGAATCATGTGCCCAGTGTCCTTGGTAAGGGATTTCCTGGGGTTTAGGCCTCCAGGGGAAGGTTTATTCCTAGTCAATGCGGATTCTCTACCCCTTACAAAATACCAATTTAGTGCAGTCCTGAAAAAGAGTTTGGATATCATGGGTTTAAGTGGTTTCAGGTTTTCCTCACATTCTTTTCGAATAGGAGCTGCCTCAGAGGCAGCAAGGTTGGGTTTCCCAGAAGCTGATATTAAAACACTCGGGAGGTGGAAGTCTGAGGCCTTGTACTCACGGCAGGACATGTCCGATGAAAACGGTCTGCAGACCGTTTCCATCGGACATGTCTGGCCGGGGACTGCCCGGGGACTTCTGTTCGATGGCTATACACACCATCGAACAGAAGCCCGCGCGTAAACATTACGCGGGGCGTGTCCGCGGTGTCGCCGCGTCGATGACGCGGTGTCGCCGCGACAATGACGCGGCGACGTGGGCGGGCCGCCTTAAAAATGCTTCCACGCATGCGTCGAAGTCATTCGACGCATGCGAGGGATGCGGGCGGCAGGACATGTACGGTAGGTCTGTACAGACGACCGTACATGTCCGGGCGGACAGGTTTCCAGCGGACTGTTTTAAAACAAGTCCGGGAAACAGTTGTCCGCTGGAAACCTGTCCGATCCGTCCCAAAATGGTCCGCTCGGGCCAACACACGGCCAAACATGTCTGCTGAAACTGGTCTGCGGACCAGTTTCAGCAGACATGTTTGGTCGTGAGTACGGGGCCTGACTGTTTTAAGTTATATGTGCGGCCTAACTTATTTGTTTGAATTCTAGGTACCCGACAAACAGTCTGGATTTTGGGTCACCCCTTTTGTGTAGTGGGTGCAAAAGTAAGCTGCGCAACGCAATTATTCATTAAATTTATCCCTGCACCAGGATCAGTTTCAATTATTTTGGAAAGGCATAAGAGGCCTCCAATGGTTTCAGTTGAACTTCCATTTCAATAGGTTATGTTCGGTATGGCCGTTGCCATCGATGTTAATAATTAATTTAGGAGGTAACAATGTGGGGAATGTTAAGACTTTAGATTTATTATTTATGATTAAGCGTGATTTACATAATTTTCGCACTATTCTCCCTGGTACAACAATAATATTTTCCGAAGTGGTTCCTCGCCTTTCATGGCTCTCCTCTGCTCAGAGGAGAGTCATGGAAAAGATGAGGAAGAGAGTAAATAAGGCCCTTGAGAAATTCATTCTGCAGATAGGTGGGTTTTCATACCGGCATATAGATCTTGAAGGGGGTTTCCCAGGGTTGTATAGGCGGGATGGCATCCACTTATCCGAAGTTGGTAATGACATATTCAACTTAGGTTTGCAAAACATCATTGAAAAGGCCGCGATGCTTGGGGTGGGCCGGGCTTGATGCTCAAGTCCGGTGTGTGGGGACTGTATTTATATTTAAAGTTGAGCTACTGCTCGAGTTCTGACAACTGAGCAGGTAGGATATGTTTTTGGAATGTTTATAAAATTCTTGTGTGTTAATAAAGTTCATGATATGTTAATGATTTGTGAAAAAAACAAATAAAGGAGTTGCGGCCAATTTTTTGCCAAATTAAAGTGGTCTGGTTTTGCTTTAGTTAATGGTACCAGGGGAGTTTACTGGGGGACGGGTGAGGCCTGCAAATCGCATGAGAAAAGTGGTCACAATATGGGACCACTGCCTTGAGATTGCGGCCTCCCACATATCAAGTTTTTTATTAGACACAGGTGTGCTTAATGGTTGGTGCTAGGTAGATTAAGGTGGGAGGTGCATGTGCCTTTAAGGGAGAGTCAGTGCGGGGTAGGATTGGCCTATGTGGGCTTAGGAAAAATCCAGGAAGTGGTTGAGTGAGGCTATATAAAGGCCAGCAGGTACAGGTGTGCTTCCTCTTTTCCAGCGGTCAGCAGATGATTTCAAGCTCCCTCCCTCCCACCCAGTCGCGTCACTTTTATGTGGAAAGTCACCCTGGAGCTCAGGGGGACTGTATTAATATTTAAAGTTGAGCTACTGCTCGAGTTCTGACAACTGAGCAGGTATGATATGTTTTTTGGAATGTTTATCAAATTCTTGTGTGTTAATAAAGTTCATGATATGTTAATGATTTGTGAAAAAAACAATAAAGGTGTCATGGGCAAATTTTAAAGTGGTCTGGTTTTGCTTTAGTTAATGGTACCAGGGGGGTTTACTGGGGGACGGGTGAGGCCTGCAAATCTCATAATTATGAACTGTTCATTCTGTGTGTAGGAGAAATGGTTATCATGTCATAGGGCATTTATTTCAGCACCAATGCCCTGGCTCATGATTTACACTATACCAATACCAGTTATTGAAGCACAAACTCAGCACAAACATATGGTATAATTGTTTTTAAAATGTAATAACATTGGGTCCAAAGTGGGCGGGGTTTCGACAACTATAATATCTGAAACGGTGTTAGTGGCACAAACGCAGCACAAACAAATGGTATATTTGTTTTTAAAATGTAAAATGTAATAACATATGGGGAAAAGTGGGCGGAGCTTGAGATCACATAATGTCAAATTTTATGTGCAATAACTTCAAAACCAACCCGCTAGAAATGTTAATTTTTGCAGAACAGCTCAACAAAAACACAACACAAAGCAATTGTATATTTGTATTCACATATAACAAAAATATTTCCCCTAGTCTTTTTTAATCTTACTTTTGGGAATGGCAGTTGTACCCAAGATTTAAATCCCCCCTGATTTCTCAGAAGTGGATGTCTTAGAAATGTATTTTGCTAAATATTTATATATATAAATATATATTTAAGAAATGATATGCTGTAAGAATGTAATAATATTTTATTTTATTTATGTTCTTTGCGGATATACTGTATGTTACATGTGTGCATTTCAGTTTGATTTGTCAGCTGAGAAAGAGGGGAAAAAAATATGTTTACATTTACATTTGATGCCGCTTTAATAATATTAACCACTTGCTTACTGGGCACATATACCCCCTTCCTGCCCAGGCAAAATTTCAGCCTTCTGCACTGTCAAGCTTTGAATGACAATTGCGCGGTCGTGCCACGTGGCTCCCAAACATAATTGACGTCCTTTTTTTCCCACAAATAGAGCTCTTTTGGTGGTATTTGACCACCAATGCGGTTTTTATTTGTTTGCATTATAAACAAAAATATAGCAACAATTTAGAAAAAAAACACAATATTTTTTAGTTTTTGCCATAATAAATATCCCATTTAAAAAAAAAATATATATTTTTTTCAGTTTAGTCCGATACTTATTCTTCTACATATTTTTGGTAAAAAAAAAAATCACAATAAGAGTATAGTGATTGGTTTGTACAAACGTTATAACGCCTACAAAATAGGGGATAGAATTGTTACTTCTTTTTTTATTTTTATTTTTTTGCTAGTAATGGCGGTGATCTGCGATTTTTGTCACTACTGCGATATTACGGCGGACACATCGGACACTTTTGACACATTTTTGGAACCATTCACATTTATACAGCGAACAGTGATATAAAAATGCTCTGGTTATTGTATAAATTTGACTGGTAGGGAAGGGGTTAACACTAGGGGGCATCAAGGGGTTAAATATGTACCCTGGGAGTGATTCTTACTGTGGGGGGAGGGGGACTGACTGGGGGAGGTGACCGATGGTTTTCCCTATGTACAAGGGACACACGTTCCTGCCTCTGTGACTGCTGATTGTGAGTGCCTGGCAGACATCACGGCCGCAAGGCACGCGCATGTGCCGTGGCGGGGGCACGCGGCGGCGGTGGCGCGCGGCCGGAGGCCGTATATAGACGGCCTCCCGGCAGATCAGAACCACCTTGCGGCCGTATATAGTCGGCCGCAGGGTGGGAAGTGGTTAAATTTGTAACACTTTATAAATAATAAATGTTAATTTGTTTTGAAAGCCTGTTACATGAGACTATTCCTTTTTTTTAAAACCATATTATTGTATTATTATTATTATTATTATTATTATTATATAAAAATCTTCAAACATATATCGAATACATTTGAAAAATACGTTTTAACTTAAAAAAAGAGTAAGTTACAAAAAAAAAAGTTAATATCACTTAAAACTATGATTCCAGACAAGTTAATGCACTGTAAAAAATATTGTGCTGGGTCTACTCCAAAAAATTGAGGCAACTATTTGCATCAGCTTTTTAAGTACTGTCAACTAAACATATTTTTGTCTGACTCGTTAGACTTTTCATGTTTTCAACTTTATTGTTGTAAGTAAAGCCAACTACATGTTTTCAGTTTCTAGACCATAGGTTTAGTTAAAGCCTACTCAATATTTTCAGTTTATAGACAATAGGTTTATGTTAGGAATGCATACAGTACTTGTATGTATTCCTAACTTAAACCTATAGGCCCGGATTCACAGACAGCGGCGCACATTTATGCCGCCGTAGCGTATCTCCTGTACGCTACGCCGACGCAGCGAGGCAAGCACTGAATTCACAAAGCCAGTGCTCCCAAAAACTGCGCTGGGTTTCCTAGGCGTAAGCCGGCGTAGGTGAAAGTGGGCGTGAGCCATGCAAGTGCGGCGTGACCCCATGCAAATGATGGGCCGAGCGCCAGACAGATACATATAACGAACGGCGCATGCGCCGTCCTGTGGACGCATCCCAGTGCGCATGCTCAGAATCACGTCGGAACTACTCCCTAAGATACGTCGGATCACTGCCTACAGCATGAACGTAACCTACGCTCAGCCATATTAACGTCCAACGTAAACTACATAAAATACGCCGGATTGTGTTCCCTGGTGCAGCCCTTTGCATGGATGCTGCTGAGTTACACCTCCTTTATGAGGCATAACTTTACGCTGGACGTATGACTTTATGCGCACTGCGTCGGGCGCACGTACGTTTGTGAATCGCCGTATCTTCCTCATTTGCATATTTGAATAGAAAATCAATGGGATGCTAATAACATATTTAAATATCTTAGTTTGATTCAACCTCACAGGATTGAAAAGATGGCTGTGAAGCAAATTTAACTGCATTTTATGTAATGTCCATTTGCCTTCCACACTGTATATTTCAGTTGCTTTTGATGAACTATTACTGCACCACTGTTTCTGCCCAAAGAGCCTTTATAGAGAGCATTAGAGATAATTGTGCAATGTATTGCAGACTATTAACTTGCCAGAGTTTTAATGGTATTGATCACATCTATGAATTATATTACTTGGTGATGTTCACAATTTAGTCATATTTACTAACTTTTTATTACCAATTTAATAAAGTATGTTTTTTTTTCTAAACTGTGGCTATCAGCAGACAAAGTTTATGTTTATTTGCAATACACATATATACTGTGCTATTAAGTCTGTTTTAATTAAAAGTAATTAGAAAAACTGAAAGAGCAGAGACACTGAAATATTTCTGGGGTTATTGGTCCTAATGCAATTTTGTATCCATTAAGGGGCTGTACTGCTGAGTAGGGATGAGCTTTGAGTTCAGGTCAAACATGAGTTCCAAGAGTTTTTTCTATTTCCGATATTTATTTCTAGTTCATGTAGTAGAGTAATGCCCTGTACACACAGGAAACCTGTGATTTTTTTTCAGCAGGAAAACGACTGAAATTTGTCTTGCATACACACGGTCACACAAATCTTGTCTGAAATTTCAAACGTCAAGAACGTGGTGACGTACAACACGTATGACTAGCCGAGATCAATGGGCAGTTTGGCTCTTCTGCTTGATTCTGAGCATGCATGTTTTTTTTTTTGCGTCATAATTGCATACAGACGACCGCGATTCCCGATAGGAATTTTTCCTGTCATGAAAATTGAGATCCTGCTTTCAATCTTTTTCTGGCAGGAATTCTCACAGAAAAAGTGTGATGGCGCATATACACGGTCGGAATTCCTGGCAAAAAGCTCACATCACACTTTTCTTGTCGAGAAAACTGATCGTGTGTACGAGGCATTAGTCTTTTGTTCCTAGACCAAATACCTCTGAGCCTCCCAGCATTCGGCATTCCTATACCAGTGTGTTCCCTGTGCTAAGTGACTTAGACCACTTTCACGCTAAAAACAGCGCCTAAAAAGCTCACAAAAACGTATTTCCATTCAAATCAATGACTGCTTTCGCACTGGGGCAGTGTGCTGGCTGGGCTTTGAAAAATTCCCCTCTCGGGGGGCGTGGTCTGCCAGCGCTGGTGATGGCTGCTTAGGCTCTGTGCTCGTCGGCCAGGGAGAGCAACGGAGCGAATTGAGCCCACCTAATCCAGCCATCCTCACCCATCCGGTATCCTACCACACCGGGGAAGCACCGACCATGTCCAGGAAAAGGATGACGGAGCATCATCCACAGAAACTGACGGCTTTCTTCCTGAAGCCGAGCCAGGTCAGTCAGCCACAAAATGGCGCCGGCGGGACCGCGGCGCTCGAGGCTTACTCGGATCTCCCCGCTGAAAGCCCCGACACACAGACTCACCTAAACCCTTCCTCATCTCCCGTGCTAAAGACTGGGGAAAATCCTGTCACGGGCAGCCCGGCGAAAGCGCGGATGCGCATAGGCCCAGGTCCGCGGCGCTCCCCCCCGCAAATTGAGCCCCCGGCTTATGGACACCTTCCATCCAACCAGGCCTTGAAATGTTCCATGGCCTCATTCCCCACTACAGGCCAACCAGTGATGGACACAGGCCAACCAGTAACAGACATGCTGTTATCCCTCCAGACCTCCCTTATGACAGACTTGTCCTCTATTTTCACTAAAATCACAGCTGACATGCATGTCATGGATGATAGAGTGTCCCATCTTGAGAGCAGCATGGAGGATTGTACAGCAACAGTAAATGATCTTGTAGACTCTTATGATGACTTGCAAAAAGAACAGACCTGGGTGAGGGCCAAGCTGGCCGATTTGGAAGATCGGTCAAGGAGAAATAATTTAAAGCTGAGGGGGGTCCCAGAAACTGTTCTACCGGCTGATCTTTCTAAATATGCAAGGGAGCTTATGCATATGATCCTCCCAGATGCTTCCCCCAGAGACCTTATAATCGACCGAGTCCACAGGATAGCGAAACCCTCACACCTAGCAGCAACAGTCCCCAGGGACACTTTGATGAGGGTCCACTTTTTCCACGTAAAGGAAAGGCTCCTATCGGCCGCAAGAAACGGCCCGCCATTGCAAGCCCCCTTTGAGGGAGTACTGCTATTCCCTGACCTTTCTAAGTACACTCTACAGCTCAGAAGGCAACTGAACCCGATCACCAAAGGCCTAGCCAACCACAACATACCATACAAATGGCGGTACCCGGCTACTCTGCTTGTATCCAGAAATGGCGCCAGTCATGTGATCCAAGACCTACAAAAGGGCCTACGCCTACTCCACACCTGGGGCATACTCTTGGAACCACCATTAACACAAACAACCCCGAAGGAACAACGACATCCTCGCCCAGCACGTCGCGATCCTGAAATCCACGATGAAGAACCGGAACAAATGTCCTGAATTCCCATGGGCCTCTATATCTACATTTCAGAGTCTCTCCCTGGCTCTCAGCTTTCTCTTGTTTTTGTTTTAGTTTGTTACAGCCGACGACTAACTTTCCTATCCCCTCTCCAGTGGTTTAGTTGGAATTCTCATTCCTCTACTCCATAGTAGATCCGTAGGTGGGCACACCACCGCTAGTTCACCCTATTTGAATTCCAGTTTTTCTTGCTTAATCAGTTTTGTTACTAAATGTGTTACCTCTACAGCTACTACAATACGAGTGCAGGGACCTGCACTACGGAGATCTACACTTGAAGGTGACCTCCACACCGTTCTTTGGTAAAGTCGACCGGACCAACTCAGACTCTTCACCGAACTGTAAGTGACTTCCCTTCTCATTGTGCACACACAGCTGATCCCTAATGGCGATCAAGATCTTGTCCCTCAACGCTAATGGGTTGAACCACCCGGCAAAAAGACATTCCTTATGGAAAACAGCGGTAGATCTGAACTGTGACATACTATGTGTCCAAGAAACACATTTTATCTCTACCGGGGCACCTGCCTGCACCAATAGACATTTCCCTCATACATTTTCGGCCTCCTTCACTTCCAAAAAAAGAGGGGTGTCTATAGCTATTAGAGATTCTGTGAAATTTCTTCTGAAACATGTTGAACTAGACCCTGACGGCAGATACATTGTACTTGTATGTAATATGAATGGCAATGATTACACTCTGGTTAACATATACGCCCCCAACGTCAAACAGATCAAGTTCCTTCGCAAAGTAATGAGAATTACACTCCCGCTTAAACAAGGGCGCCTTATCCTCTGTGGAGACTTCAATTTAGTGCCGGAAATCCTCCTGGATTCCACCACAGCCTCTAAACGCAGAGAATCCCCTCTTAAAAAATTTATCACCTCGCATGATCTGTTTGACGTTTGGCGGTGCTACCATGGCTCTGAGCGTGACTACACGTACTTTTCTCCCCTCCACAAAACATATTCACGCATTGACCTGTTTCTCACTGACAAATGGCTTCTGCAGTCGGTCAGCGCATCTGTGATCCACACCACGACCTGGTCGGACCATGCCCCCATAACTATCAATATTTCTGACTCACAACCATTAAGACCTACCTATGTCTGGAGAGCAAACAACTATGTTTTGCAACACCCTTCCTTTTCTCCGGAAATCTCCGGTCACTTAAAAGAATACTTTGACACTAACACGGGCTCTGTGCCCGATCCAGGCGTGGTGTGGAACGCGCATAAGGCATTCATTAGGGGCGTACTGATTAAACTAAGCTCAGTCCATAAAAAGAATAGAACGTTAAAAATAGATGCCCTGATAACACAAATAGACTCCTTGGAACGACTCAACAAAGCCAGCCCAGACCCGAACACTTCCGCGCGTCTAATGTCCCTGAGACAGGAACTTAGACTCCTTTTACTGCAGTCCTTTGAACGTACCCAACGGAAACTAAAGGCGTCCTCTTATTCCACATCCAATAAAGCGGGTAAAGTCCTGGCACAACGCCTTAAAGGGAGGAGGTTAAAAAATAAAATCGACCACATCTTTCATCCGCATACGAAGAAACAACTTACGAACCCGCAAGCAATCGCTGATGCATTCAGCGCTTACTACGGGGACCTGTACAACCTGCACACTGACCCAGACACGCACCAGCCTACAACTACCGAAATAAACGACTTCCTTAGCCACATCAAACTCCCATCCCTCACCTCAGATCAGTTGTCCAAACTAAATGATCCCTTTACCATTGCAGAAGTTGTAGCTACCATCAACTCACTGCCTTCGGGCAAATCCCCTGGACCTGACGGCCTCACAGGGGAGTATTATAAACAATATGCTCACCAACTAGCGCCAGCACTGACCAAGCTATTCAACACCGCGGCCATTACCTCAAACTTCCCGGCAGAATCCCTACAAGCTCTCGTTGTAACCTTACCCAAACCGGGGAAGGATCCGACGACGCCCCAAAATTTTCGTCCAATCTCACTGCTGAACCTAGACCTTAAGATCTATGCGAAAACGATAGCCACGAGACTTCTTCATATCATGCCTCTATTGATCCACAGGGATCAATCGGGCTTCACCACCGGGAGACAGGCATCCGATGCCACGAGACGGGTTATAGATATACTACATCATGCTGAGACTAGTGGAACGCCTTCTCTGCTCCTAGCCTTGGACGCGGAGAAGGCGTTCGACAGGATCCACTGGGGTTACCTCAGGAATGTCCTCCAGAAATTTGGCTTTCAAGGTCAAATTCTTAATGCCTTACTTGCACTGTATACAACCCCGTCAGCACGTGTGTTCTCAGCGGACATGCTCTCCCAGCCATTTACCATATCGAATGGAACTAGACAGGGATGCCCCTTATCCCCGCTGATCTTCAATCTACTCATTGAACCACTCGCGGAACACATAAGACAAAACCCAAATATTACTGGATTCAACATAGGACATATTTCCCACAAGATCAGTCTATTTGCAGACGACGTCATCCTGATGCTGTCCAACCCATCTTCATCGCTGAAGGAGGCACAAAACACCCTCCAGTGGTTCAGCAGAGTATCCTACTACAAAGTTAACGCCAACAAATCATTTATACTTGACTTAGGGCTAGACGCCACCACAAGAAACCTCCTGCAAACACAATTTCCCTACACATGGGCGGATCACGAAATATCCTATCTTGGGGTTCAACTGACAAGATCCACCAAACAACTATTCAAGTGTAACTTCAAGCCCCTCCTAGCTACACTCCAAACTGAAACTCAAAAACTGGCAAGACACGAACTCTCCTGGTTAGGGAGACTGGCTGCGTTTAAAATGATGCATCTCCCCCAGCTATTGTACTTGTTTCGGACACTCCCCATACCCATCCCATCGTCCTACTTTCACTCCCTTCAAACTATCTTGAATAAACTACTGTGGCAAGGCAAAACACCAAGGTGCGCTAAACAACTACTCACCAAACATAAACTAGCAGGTGGAGCAGGGTCCATCGACTTTAAAGAATACTATTGGGCAGCAATACTTGCCCAACTTAAAGATTGGTTTCTTCCTCGCCCCCTTACACTTTGGGGACAGTTGGAATCCACGGCGGTCAAACACCGCACACTAAGAAATTGGATTCTAGGGGTCCCACATGGATCGCTAGTCTCTGACTCACTTCCCCCTACGATGAAAGCTTCGGCTTCGGCCTGGAAATTTCTGGTCCAACAGGGTGAATTGCATACACATCAGTTTCAACCTCCTCTCCCACTAACAGTCCTAGAACATTGCACAGAAAACCTCAGGCTGTCTCATTGGACGTCTTCTGGTATACACCACATACAAGACATCTTTTCCAACACCTCTTTGCTCACGTTCCCTCAGATACAAGAAAAATTTAACCTTGGATCTGCGGAACTCTTCACATATCTTAGGGTTAAACATTGTCTCTCTCAGATGCCCGAGCCATGCTATTCCATTCCTCCTAAAATATGGTCATTTTTGAATGACGTAGTATCCACACAGAAAGGAATTTCCGTTTTCTATGATGTGTTCCGCCAAAAAAAAATGTTCACCAAGGCTAAGCCTCACGACCAGTGGGACATAGACACAGGGCAAACGCTTACTGAAACACATTGGCGCTCCGCGCTCAAATCCGTATACAAAGCCACACGCAACGCGACGCTGTGGGAACTCACAATAAAAATCTCTCTCCGCTGGTACCTCACACCCGCTAAAATAGCTAAGTTCGGTAAAGATATCCCCGACTCCTGTTGGAGATGCAACACGACCAGGGGTGACATTTTCCACATTCTTTGGACGTGCTCATGTCTCAGACCATACTGGACAACCATTTTTTATATTTTATCGGATATCACAAATACCACGGTATCTCCCTCCCCGGCAATGGCACTACTCAACATGCATATTGACCTGATCCCCTGCAACATGAGACTGGTAGTCACCAATATATTGCTCGCAGCTCGACTGTGTATAACTAGACTATGGAAGGACACCCATCCCCCGACGATTGATAGTGTTATTGACTTGGTAAACCTTCACTACAACTACGAGCTGACAATGGCATCCGCTACGGGAAGGTATACTGAGGCACAAGAGAAGTGGCGGCCGTGGTCCAACTGGACCGGGGCGGCGACCTTTCTGTGACCCAGACATCTGTTTTGGTCCACATAAATCTCCTGGTCGCTCTTTAGTTCGGGTTATTTTAACTCCTATGCACCTATTGGGGATCTGTAAGTTCTCTCTCTCTATTGAAACACGTGATTTTTGCATTGTACTCTTGCAAAAGATTGTAACCTGTTACCATTCTTGTACCGTCTTGACGGAAAACTGGAATATGTTTTTGAGCGTTCTGTTCATATATCTGTAAAAAAAAAACTAATAAAAACTATTTACAAAAAAAAAAAAAGAAAAATTCCCCTCTCCATTGAAATGAATGGAAAGCGATTCAAAAGCGCCTGAAAAGCGCTCAGTGTTTTTACTGGCAGTTTAGAAGCGCCTCAGTGTGAAAGTGGCCTTAATCTTCAGCACTCTTAGCTAGTAGCACTTAAGTCATCAGTTCAAATCCAACCCATGCTACCATCTCTCTAGAATTGCAATGGCAAATTCATATATGCTTTGGCAAACACATAAGTGCTATCAGTGAGAGATAAATTGCATCACGCATATGGCAAATATGCTATTGCCTGTGCACATATCCATGCACCAATGAAACTTTAGGGAGGTGGTAGGTAGCATTTGAACCCATGACCTGACTGTTGCGAGATCAGAGCGCTAACCACTAATCCACTGTGTTGATTATATTTCTACCTAAAATATAGAGTACCATGATGAAAGCATAAACATATATAACTAGAAGTCAACATGCTAATAAAGTTATATTTAGACCTTAACAATTATTTATCATATAATAGAGACCTAAGAGCCTGGTGAGCCTGGTTTGAATAGGGGGACCTCCACGCTGATTTTTTTTCCAATCAAATTTGTGTTGTTAAACCCACTCGTGGCAGGCACCACAACTGCACTCCACAAAGCTACTTAAAGCGGATCTCCACCCTAAAGTGGAACTCCCGCTGATTGGAACCCTCCCCCCTCCGGTGTCACATTTGACACCTTTCAGGGGGGAGGGGGGTGCAGATACCTGTCTAAAGACAGGTATTTGCACCCACTTACGGCCACACAGTCTCGGGCAGACTGCGGGCATGATGTCACCTCCCCCCCCCGTTGTGTTCTGGGAACATTCGGCTCCCAGTACACAGCAGGAGCCAATCAGCAGGCATAGCGCGACTCGCACATGCACCGTAGGGAACCGGGCAGTGAAGCCGGAGCGCTTCACTTCCTGGTTCCCTCACCGAGGATGGCGGGGGGTGGCAGCAGAGTGACGAGTGATCGCTCGTCCTCTGCTGCTGACAGCGCAGGACTCCAGGACAGGTAAGTGTCCTAATATTAAAAGTCAGCAGCTGCAGTATTTGTAGCTGCTGGCTTTTAATATTTTTTTTTCAGCGGACATCCGCTTTAAAGTTCCCTGGATACAATTAAGAGCCACCCCAACTTTCTGAATGTTACTGAAGTGAATTTGTATTTTAAAAATGTTGTTGCAAAGCAAACAAGGATTAGAACCAGTTATCAACTAGTTCATTTTAGGTGGCCATACACTATACAACCTGATTTGTACAAGCTCTGTACAATCCCCTTTAGATTTACCAAAACGATATAATGGGAGGACACACCAGCTATCTGATCACTCTGTATCCAATCAGGCAGGCCCTTGCACTACATAATTGATGGCAGATCTAATGGAGATTGTACAATCAGATTGTATAGTGTATGCTGAGGTTTACAGAACCCAGGACACGCTTCTCCTGTTTTTAATACTACAGCTCTATCCATATAGGCTGTTATCTGATCTCTCATTTCCTGCACTCTCACACTTAAGAGATCTATGCAAGATGAATTTAAAACAAAACAAAAATCTGAATTTAGTGAGACCAGTGATCAATTAATTGTACTAATTGTATTAGAAAACCGTGCACCTAGCTGGGGGTGGTTGGGATCTGCTGGAAGGAGGGAATGCAGCCACAGGTGTGTGCTAATGAGGTCAGCTGATGAATGCCTTCCATGCCTACATACCAGCAAGAGATGAAGTGTTGTACATGTACAAATACAGAAAGTCTACTGTGCATAGAATCAGGATCACTAAACACAAGATTTCAAACACTACATCCCCCTAAACCCTGGGAACACCAAGACATCTCCCATGCTTACCTTGCAAATCAGCAACATCTCTTCATGATAACAAATAATAATAATCGGAACCTGAAAATAAGCATTGGAGCTGTTAACCACTTAACCCATGGACCATATTGCTGGTCAAAGACCAGGCCACTTTTTGCGATTCGGCACTGCGTCGCTTTAACTGATAATTGCGCGGTCGTGCGACATGGCTCCCAAACAAAATTGGCGTCCTTTTTTTCCCACAAATAGAGCTTTCTTTTGGTGGTATTTGATCACCTCTGCGGTTTTTATTTTTTGCACTATAAACAAAAATAGAGCGACAATTTTGAAAAAAATGAATATTTTTTACTTTTTTCTATAATAAATATCCCCCAAAAATATATAAAAAAAATAGTTTTCCTCAGTTTAGGCCGATACGTATTCGTCTACATATTTTTCGTAAAAAAACAAAAACGCAATAAGCATTTATTGATTGGTTTGCGCAAAAGTTATAGCGTTTACAAAATAGGGGATAGTTTTATGGCATTTTTCTTAATATTTTTTTTTTACTAGTAATGGCGGCGATCAGCGATTTTTATCGGTACTGCGACATTATGGCGGACACATCGGATACTTTTGACACATTTTTGGGACCATTGGCATTTTTAGCGATCAGTGCTATAAAAATGCATTGATTACTATAAAAATGCCACTGGCAGTGAAGGGGTTAACACTGGGTGTGTTCTAACTGAAGGGGGGTGGGTAGACTGACATGAGGAAATGACAAATCGCTGTTCATACATTGTATGAACAGACGATAGGTCATTTCCCCCCCTGACAGGACCGGGAGCTGTGTGTTTACACACACAGCTCCCAGGTTCTCGCTCTGTAACGAGCGATCGCGGGTGCCCGGCGATCGCGATCACCGCCGGGCACCCGCGCGTCGACGAGATTGGCTGCTCGACGAGATGACGTATAGCTACGTGATCTCGCCCAGCAGAGCCGACCTGCCGCCGTATAACTGTGGCAGCTGGTCGGCAAGCAGTTAAAAGCGTGCCCTTTTAGTTTTGGATTTACACTTTTTCTCCATTTAATGACTTGCATGTGTGCAAAATGAAATAATTTTGTAGAAAAGTACTTTTAATAGAGATTGGAATGTGTGTTAACGATACATTCAAATTATACATTTTTTTTTATTATTCCTCAACACACAAAAAAAAGCACAATTCAAAACCGATTCTACATTTTATTTGGACAATAAGAACACTATTTTGTACATTAATTTACTTTGCCCAAAAAATGTACTGGCATTTAATGTTGCAAAAATTTTCACAGCACTTTACAACATGGTTAGAAGGGCCCTGCTCTAACGAGCTTACAATCTAAAAGAAACACTTACATTGGACACACCTTAAATTGCACTAAACATTTCAAACATTTTAAGGTATAACAACTCTCACCAATATAAAAACATTAGGAGTTGTCTAACACGTAAAACGCCATGATCAGTGATACCAAAAACAAAACAATTCAAGTCGTAAGTTGTTGGGCAAGTGGAGGATATAAAGCAGGAAATGTCAACTCTGCGAGGGCTGCTTCACACAAATAGTTGACAAGCACATTTGTCATTAGCATCCAACATTAAATATGGATGCAGGTATCACATACTTATAAATACATATCTAACCAAAAAAACTGTTATAGATTTGGTGTAAAACCCACACTTGCTTTAATTATAATATAATTTCTTTTGTTTCCATTTTGTGAAACCCATCAGAAATATATTAACTCATTAATAGCTTGAGTAGTTTTAAATGACTTTTTTTTCCTTCAAAAATGATATTTTGTGCAGAGAACCAAAATGTAATAAAAATGTGTGGGGTCCCCCCAAATTCCATATCAGGCATTTTTTTGGGGCACAAAATGTCATTTTTGAAGGGAAAAAAGTAATTTAAAACTACTCTATTAATGAATTGTCGGGTCCCGGCAATACAGATAAAAGTCATTGAAAAAAAATGTCAGGGGTTCCCCTTAATATTCATACCAGACCAGAAGGGCCTGGTAATGGACTGGGGGGGGACCCCCCAACCTGGCACTATACCACCCCAACCTGACCTATGCCACCCAACCTGCCCAATACCACTCCATCCTGCCCTATACCACCCCAACCTGCCCTATTCCACCCCCAACCTGGCACTATACCACCCCAACATGCCATATGCCACCCAACCTGACCTATGCCACCCTAACCTGCCAAATACCACCCCAACCTGACCTATGCCACCCCAACCTGCCCAATACCACCTAACCTGTGCTATACCACCCCAACCTGTGCTATAACACCCCAACCTGTCCTATGCCACCCTAACCTGTCCTATACCACCCCAACCTGTGCTATAAAACCCCAACCTGTCCTATACCACCCCAACTGGCCCCATGTCCCCCTAAACTGGCCTATGCCACCCTAACCTGTCATATGCCACCCAACCTGCCCTATACCACCCTAACCTGGCACTTTACCACCCCAATCGTTCCTATGCCACCCTAACCTGCCCAATACCACCCATCCTGTCCTATACCACCCCAACCTGCCCTATACCACCCTAACCTGCCCTATGCCACACTAACCTGCCCTATACCACCCCAGACTGCCCTATGCCACATAGCCTTCCCTAATGCCACCCTAATCTGACACTATACTACCCCAACCTGCCCTATAAAACCCCAACCTGCCTATACCACCCTAGCCTGCCCTATACCACCCTATACCTGCCCTATACCAGCCCTATACCAGCCCAGCCTGCCCTATACCACCCTATACCACCATATGAAAAACATGGTGACATGTGTTTGGCCTTAGCCCATCATGCAGGATTGCTCCTGGATATTGAGGTTCAAGACAATAATGAGGACCCTAGCCCATCAATCCCTGAATCCTATCAGGATGAGCATTGTCATCAAGTCTGACAGCACTTCATACAAGTTTTTTTTTAGGTCGGACAGCAAGACGTCGTGACACAGAATTCCGATCTGTCGATCATTTTTTGACCATTTCAAATTCGAATTGTTACAAAATGTTGTAATTCATTAAAAAATTAATAAACAAAATTAAATTTAACAAAACTAAACTAAACAAATTCCGAAACAAAATTAGTAATATAACAAATCTATACGAAACAAAGCAAATGTTTCCGTTCTGCACATGTCTTTGTCTTGGTATGTCTTTTTTACATTATTCTATTTCGGGGTGCTACTCCCCCTGCATTTAGAGCACTAGTAATGTTTTTGCATTGTTTTTTTTCCAAGCCTGATCACTCTTAAGCCCTGTACACACGATCGGTTCGTCTGATGAAAACGGACTGATGGACCGTTTTCATCGTTTTTTTATCCATCGGTGAAAAAAAATAGAACCTGTTTTAAAATTCTCTTATGGTTAAAAAACCGATAGAAAAAAACAATCGTCTGTGGGGAAATCCATCGGTCAAAAATCCACGCATGCTCAGAATCAAGTCGACGCATGCTCGGAAGCATTGAACTTAATTTTTCACAGCACGTCACCGCGTTGGACACGATCAGATTTTTAACCGATGGTGTGTAGGCAAGACTGATGAAAGTCAGCTTCATCGATATCCGATGAAAAAATCCATAGGATTAGATTCCATCAGATATATCCAATCCTGTGTACAGGGCTTTACAGTAAGCATGTGGGGACCCAAGAACTTGTCAAACACAGGAGATAAATGCTCGACCAGCGGCACATTCTCTGCATACGTGAACTTCAGATTTTGATGTCGACCATCGAGTTTCCTCTTTGTTCTGGTCATTTACTTGATACTGCTGTCACTGGAACTTTCATGGTGTTTTTTCTTTTCTTGGCTCTTTAGATAGTGGTCTTTGTGCAAGCATCACTGCTGTCAGTTGAGGGTTTTTACACACAGGGTATGTAAGTTTGGTCTGCGGCCTCATCATTAACTTCTGTACTGCCATCTATGTTGCTATCCATGTTGTTGACTTGGGTCAGAGTTAAATGTTGTTTCTTCTCAAAAGGAGTGGTGGGCATTTGGGACTCCTCTTCTTCATCACTTGCCAAGATCATGGTAACTTGCAAATGACAGATCTGCTGAGAGATTTACAGGATAGTGCTGGACAGGCCGCCTACTTCCGGTTTCCATCAAGGGCATGGCCCATTATCGCCATTTTATGCTGGCAAGGTCAAGAAAACCGCAGCAAGCTGTGACATACCACAGAAAAAAGGGACGGGAGGGTGGGCAGCTCTTCCAGCTCTTTCCCAAAAGACCCAGAATTCCCTGGGGCGATCTCTTTTACCCGAGCTCAGGCCCATCCCATCCCCCAAATTAACCAATCATTTGGTGACCACCACCCTGTCCAGTACCTGGCCATGCCCCCATCAGTCAAGGCTCTCTTTACCTAAGGGGCTCAAGAGGCCTTTATTACATGTGACATGTAAAAATACCACCTGTTGTTAACCATAAACTCTGATGGTTTCACCAAGCCCATCCTTCCTGCATTTTTTTGGATAATGCATCCTTCAACTACAAGAGAATCACAATGTTAGGCACAGTTCGATGGAGAAATGTGAAGTGTGTTTGATTGGACTGGAGTAAATACCTTCACAAGAATGCAGTCTGGCACTTTGGGAATTCTCCATTCGGAGGGTTTTTTCCCCTTGGTATGTTCTGTGGTGAATAATTCCTTCAAACAACACAACATGCATATTTGCAGGTGAGAGCATTTGAAGACACGTGTTTTAGGATTGAACAGAAGCTATCATTTACTTACCTCCAGAACATGTTTTCTTGTTCCCATGTCTTGCTCTTGGCTCAGTTTGGGAGATGTAGCATCTGTTGGACACAATAGAAACCTGTTAGTCACAAATTCTAGACATATGCATGTAAAGGTAAGAATAATAAATACATAATTACATTGAACCATGGCTGCTTTAAAGCGGAGGTCCCACAATTTTTTTAAAACAGCAGCTACAAATACTGCAGCTGCTGACTTTTAATAAATGGACACTTACCCGTCTAGGGTGCCTGCGATGTTGGCAGCCGAAGCCGAGAAATCACTCGTCTCTCGGCTGCCCCCTCTGCCATCCTCGGTGTGGGAATTAGGAAGTAAAGCTTTGCGGCTTCACTGCCCGATTCCCTACTGCGCATGTGTCACGCGGTGTGTCCTCACTGGTCCCCGCTGTCTCCTGGGACCAGTGTGTTTCTCAGAAGACAGCGGGGGTGATGCAAAGGGGCGTGACTCACACAGGAGTCTATTCCCAGAAGTGGGTGAAAATACCTGTATTATACAGGTATCTGCATCCCCCTCCCCTGAAAAGTGCCAAATGTGACGCCGGAGGGGGGGTTCTGAAAAGCGGAGGTTCACTTTTTGTGTGAACCTCCCCTTTAAGGATACAGCAGGTGAATTGTGTTCCATGTTTTCATACTGTAGAGAAGGAAAACAAAAATCAAGGCTTGGAAAGTGCAGAGAAAACAAATAAAGCACATTTAAGAACAATCATTTTTTTTCCAATGGATAACTTAAATACAGTAAAGAGAGCATATATATATATATATATATATATATATATATATATATATATATATATATATATATATATATATATATATATATAAAATAACATTTCTTGATAAAAGTCCATGTAGTTTGTGGTTTTCTCCTTTTCTTATTATAAACAATATCAAACAAATGCGCAGCAAACATTTTGGGGCATGCTTCACAAGTCTAAACAAATAGGGAAAAAAGTCGGAACATTCATGGGTATTTTTGGGCAAATAAACAGGAAACATGTGGTCAGCAAGCAGTGAGGGACATCGCAGATATGTACAGCTATAAAGGGGTCTAAACATGCAGAAATGAGGCATCAAATACAGAAGGAACAAGTGCCCCAAGCAAGGTAAGCACCAGAAATTAGGCAGATAAAACACATAAAAACATATGCCACAAGCCAAACATGATGCATGTGCTAAGACAAATGAGGCTGTTGAAAGGCTTAACATGTGCTCTACCAGATCCAGAATGTTTGGCTTCTGTTCTCCGCCATCACTCACTTCTCCCAGACCCCTGAGAAGTGTGCACCGAAAAAGAAGTGCCGCCCGCTGGAAATTATGACACCTGTGGTAAATTATTGTGCTGTTTCATGAGGAAAACACCACAAAAAAGGACCAAATACGGCATTCAGTATTTTAGGAGCGTTTCTTTGAGAATGGCAAAAAACGTTTTGAAAAACGCTGGGCGCTATTTAACGCATTTCTTAAGGTGTGCAATAACATATTTGTATCCTCATCGTTCTTGTTATCAATCCATCCTTCATCCAATAGTTCAGTTCAATGTTTCAATAAACAATATTCAAAATTGATATGTAGATGGTACAGATGTCCCTCTGTCTTACACTACTTCAACCATATTGTATCAGATACATGCTGGCAATGCCTTACCGCTAAAGGAAACGTGCTTCATATTTGTTGGTAATGCCCACCTTTGCATATGTTTGGCAAACAAATTTTCAATCTATATTGCAAACTTACTGGTACCTTTATCCAACCATCACCAAGAGTGGCTCTCCTGTCCATGATACCTTGTTCTCCTCAGTCAGCAAAAAAATATATTCTTAGACACTTTCTTAATGCAGCCAAAACAGTTATTCCTCCACATTGGAAATCGACTTCTGCACCATTCCTAAGGGAATTGCCCATTCCCTTAGGAATGGTGCAGAAGTCGAACTAGACTTTATTAGAAAACTGGAGTGGCGGTTGACACAAGAATTGGGAGTAGAAGAATATTTCTCATACCTAGGATGACTGGATCAGGTTTAGAGAATCGCCTGAGTTCCTGACTTGGACTAAAGGGAACTTGGCCATTGGACCTGATGAGCCATGATGAAGCATCTAGGCAAACCAATACTACCCAACCTTGGTTCCTCCCCTTTTTTTTTCCTTCTCTCCCCTCCCCCCTCCCCATTTTTTGCCTTTCCTTCTTTTTTCTATTCTTTTTCTTTTTCTTTTTTTTCTCCGTGAATATTAAAATAGGTACTTACGGCATAATATCTGTGGAATATATACCCTTGACATACAAGTGATAAACAGCATAAGTTAAACTATATTATAAGTTGTTCTACAATTACCCACTCTATTATGTATATTATAAAAGTTAACTTGTATTTGTAATTGAAAACTTTAATATAATTAAGATTTGAAACAATAAACAATATTCCTGTATAAACATATTAGACAAATAAGTAAACTGTAAAATAGCAATTGTGTCCAAAGCTACATATCTTAGTAGAGGGTTACCAACTAAATTTGAAAAGGTGTGGGGCGGTTGGATGAATGATAGTTCTACCACTTCGGGTTAACGGCTTATTGGTTAAAAGTTCATACTGTTGGAAAAATGCTAGCTATATGCAGGCCTTCGTGAGCACCTGGCTCGATACCTGTTGACATCCCAGGGGTGATGCAATTTGACTCTGTAAATATTTATTTACCTCTATACAAAAATCTGGTCACTGATGTGGCCTGGAGCTGCATTGTTCACTGGTGAGGGTGTAGTGCTGACTCTGTTTTAATGTTTGTAACCTAATTATGTTAATGTAAAAAAAATGACAATTGTGTCATTCCCTCGTGTAGAATTTTGAGAATCATTTTTGGGGCGAAAAGGGGAATTTCCTTTATTGCATCAAAACATTCACTCTTTTGAGTGAAACACAAAATCGATGCCGTTCTTTAAAACCCCCGCCACCCCACGTTTTACTTACCTGAACGCTGTCCTCCTCCAGCCGGGAACAAGCACACCAACGCTAGCTGGTTTCTCCTGTCCTGATTGGATAGATTGTTATCCAGCCAGCCATTGGCTCCTGCTGCTGTCAATCAATCCAATGACATGGGCAACGTGGGGCGGGGCTGAGTTCTGCTTTGTGTGTGGATACACGCAAAAGCAGGACTCTGGAGCGCACCCACACAAGTTTCCACCAAGGAGAGCGCTTCTCCAACATGGACACCTGATGCGGGGAGGAGCTGCCAGCATCGCCGGGGGACCCCAGAAGAGGTAGATGGGGTCCACTCTGTGCAAAACAAACTGCACAGTGGAGGTAAGTATACCATGTTTGTTATTTTATTTTTTTTAAACAAAGGTTTACAACCCCTTTAATGTGTTTTCATATTTCTTCTCCTGATTATTTTTTTCTCTTTTTCTTTTTATCCCCCTCTTGCATGATAGACCCTGGGGTTAAAAACACTCTTGCATGCTTATACAATATTTATACCCCGTCAAATTCATGCATTTAGACTAGCCATATTTAAAATATATTTATTAATTTATTTATATAGACAATACCTAATTAATTTGTGTGTTTCAATATCTGCCTGGCATCTGCTTACATTGTTCACTTTTTCAGCCTATCTGCTGATCTGGCGTCTTCAGAGCTTTTAGTCGCTATTTTGATAAAAGAGTGCAGATCTAGAATAATGACTTTCCTCAAACCTTACTTTCTTCTGCATGCTTGTGTGATGGAGTGAAATAAAATGTCTATGTTATCTTTGTCTTTTAACCACTCAAATATTGCTTTCCTTTCTTGTATTATTTTATTTCTTTTGTTTCTTGTTACAATGTGTATGTACTGTATGTATATATATATATATATATATATATATATATATACAGTATATATGCATACACATGTATGTGTATGTATGTATATATATATATATATATATATATATATATATATATATATATATATGTGTGTGTATTTCAGTATTCACGTGAGAGACATTAGTATTATTTTCCTTGAATGAAAGACCCAGCCTGGAGTGAAGATGAGAAACAGATGTCTTTTAACTACTACTCCCCACTCCTTTACTCCCTCCTTTCTGCACCTCCCACTGTGTAAAGAAAATGGCTGCTGAAAGTCTGGAATGCTTGCCTCGTGGTCAAGAAACAGATGTAACAAGAGAACACCATATGTGGATGAGCCAATCAGATGCACCCATATGTGATGATGTTTGCTTATGTCACTTTGGCTATCAAAGCTTTAATTTGAATAAAGGCTTTCCTTTCTGTTGGAGATGATGATAGAGACTGAAGTGTGAGATTTCTTCTGCATGCATGCTCACATCATCATGAATTTGGCTCAGCGGCAGAATAGAACATGTATCCTGGAATTGAGCCAGGGAAAAATCTATTACACTTGTTCTAGGTCAGTGTCTCAAAAAATATTGAACCTAGAGTCAGTTAGGTATATAAAATGAACCTCTTCAGCTCCAGAAGTTTTTAACCCTTCATGATCAAGCAATTTTATGCGATATGGCACTGTGTTAATTTAACTGACAATTGCATGGTTGTGTGATGCTGTACCCAAATAAAATGTATGCCTTTTTTTAACAAATAGAGCTTTCTTTTGGTGGTATTTGATAACCTCTGTTTTTTTTTGTTTTTTTTACTTTCTTTTATAAAACATATCAAATAATTTTTTTTTAAAAAATCGAATTTCTTCATAAATTTAGGCCAATATGTATTCTGCTACATATTTTTGGTAAAAAAATCCCAATAAGCATATATTGATTGGTTTATGCAAAAGTTATAGTGTCTATAGTGTTTACTTTCACTTTTAACCACTTCCATACTGGGCACTTACGCCCCTTCCTGCCCAAGCCAATTTTCAGCTTTCAGCACTGTCGCATTTTGAATGACAATTGCGCGGTCGTGCTACACTGTACCCAAACAATTTTTTTATCATTTTGTTCCCACAAATAGAGCTTTCTTTTGGTGGTATTTGATCACCTCTGCGGTTTTTATTTTTTGCGCTATAAACAAAAGAAGAGTGACAATTTAAAAAAAAAACACTATTTTTTACTTTTTTATTTAATAAATATCACATTTTTTTTTAAAAAAAACGTTTTTTTTCCTCAGTTTAGGCCGATATGTATTCTTCTACATATTTTTGGTAAAAAAAATCGCAATGATCATATATTGATTGGTTTGCGCAAAAGTTATAGCGTTTACAAAATAGCTGATAGATTTATGGCATTTTTATTTTATTAATTTTTTTACTAGTATTGGCGGCGATTTGCGATTTTTTTTTACTGTCACCGTGACATTGCGGCGAACACATCGGACACTTTTGACACGTTTTTGGCGCCATTCACATTTATACAGCGATTAATGCGATAAATATGCACTAATTACTGTATAAATGTGACTGGCATTCAAGGGGTTAACACTAGGGGGTGAGGGAGGGGTTAATATGTATACCTAAATTGTGTTCTAACTGTGGGGAAAGGGGGGTGACTGGGGGAGGTGACCGATGCTGTGTCCCTATGTACAAGGGACACAGATCCGTCTCCTCTCTCCCCTGACAGGACGTGGAGCTCTGTGTTTACACACAGAGCTCCACGTCTTGTCCCTGTAGCCGCCGATCCCGAGTGCCTGGCGGACATCGCGACCGCCAGGCACGCGCATCGGCATCTCGGGGACGCGCCGGGCGCGCGCGCGCTGCCGCCGGCACGCTCGCGCGCCCCCCAGTGGCCGCAAGAATACAGGATGTCAAATGACGTCCTGTTGAATTTTCAGAGTAACCGTGGAGCCGTCATTTGACGATGGCCCGGTACTCTAGTGGTTAATGAATCTCCCTAATTGGGACACAGCCTGCAATAAAAATCGGACAAGTGCTTTAATTCCTCTCCACTCTATCTAAAATTAAAACAAAAATGCCTTTAGTTTTATATTAAGTAAGGAAATTGGTTTAAAAAACATTGATACTAATTGCCAATGTTTTTCAGAATGAATTGATCGAATTTCACGCATACACACAGACATGTAGACATTTATTTAAAAAAAAGTACACCTTTTTGTAATTGAAAAGATTTAACATACCAACTTTATATTATAATTCTTTCCTACCATAACTTATTACATTAAGCACAAAGCTTAGGAAGCAGACAGCAGATGGGGAAATCAGTGTAAGTAAAAATGATGATCTGCATGTTTTTCCTAATAAATGGAGAGTTGATTGAGAGTCGCTGTAGTGTTGTACAGGTTTAGATTAAGATGTTCTTACTCTGTGTACAGATGGAGTGTTCTGCCCCCGTTGTTATCAATTCAACACCTTTCACGAGCATTTAATTCACTTGAAAAAAAATCTATGTTTTTTTATTGATTTCAGCTTGTGCTTATCCACTTTATTCTCCCCTCTCTACCTCATGAAAAGTAGTTTCTTCTACACCTTTTTTCACTTAAGACACTTGGCATCTGCTGTTTCTCTTTCTGAAATGATCCACCTTTAATGACAAGGGGCATTTTTTTCCGCTGACCTCAGCAGACACATCTCTACTTGCATCAATCAATAATACACACCTTCGGTGACACAGGACAGCGATTTGTACCTGAAGGTGATGAACATGGCATTGATCTGTGCGATGCAGGAGACACCAATTTAAGTGCTAAATTACTATGTTGATTAAATACTGAGCAGAATCTATTACAAATACACAGATTTAATGGTATATGGTTGACACTTAATTTTCAATTTATCTTTATAAACAGTCAACAAGGACACTTTTCTAACATGTTTTTATTCTTTCATATGCTCCCATTCATGTGTCTGAAAAATTATATAAATTATAATATATACAGTATATATACTGTGTGTGTGTATATATATATATATATATATATATATATATATATATACATACATACACACACAGGACTGCTGTTAGATTGGGGCCCCATACAGACAACCTGACATGGGGCCCCATACAGGCAAACTGACACAGGGCCCCATACAGCCAATGCTTCAGTTATGAATGAGCACAGCATATTGTGTTCATTCAGGAAAGGAAGAGGCTGGTAAATATGACATATTTACCTGACCTTTCCCCCACTCTAAATCTTAAAGGATCCTATTGTGTAATGGCAGCTGGTGGCAGGAGGAATAGAAGGAAGGGCAATTACTGAAACCGATCCTTTGTATGTCTCTGCAGCAATTGAAAGTCAATGGGAGGGAGAGGAGAAGAAGCCAGATTTCAGCTGCTGCAGAGAGAGCCATACATTGTATTGTTTCCAGAAATTGCCCCCCTGCTGCATGGATCAACCCCCTCCCACATCCGATTCACCCTGCTGCTGGGCCCACCTGCTGGCCCGGGCCCCGTACAGGGGACTCGTGGTGCCCCCTTATCTACGGCCCTGTGTGTGTGTGTGTATATATATATATATATATATATATATATATATATATATATATATATTTATATAGATAGATATATAGTGCATTGAAAGGGATTCATAACCCTTGAAATGTTCCACATTTTGTTATGTTACAACCAAAAACATAAATGTATTTTATTGGGATTTTATATGATAAACCAACACAAAGTGGTGCATAATTGTGAAGTGGAAATGGTTTTCAATTTTTTTACAAATAAATATGTGAAAAGTGTGGTGTGCATTTTTGTTGAATGAATGAATGACTTGTATAGCGCAACGCATGCGAACTGAATCGGCTCCGGGCGCTTGGCCAGTATCTGCTTGGCTGGTGCGGTCATTTTTACCCCGTAGGATCATGACACGCTAGGGACACACAGTCATACACACATATATACTGGGCCAATTTGGACGAGATCTAATTTACCTACCAGCATGTCTTTGGAGTGTGGGAGGAAACCAGAATACCCGGAGGAAACCCACGCAGGCACAGGGAGAACATGCAAACTCCAGGCAGATGGTGTCGTGGTTGGGATTCGAACTAGCGAACCTTTTGCTGCTAGGCGAAAGTGCTACTCACTGCACCACTGTTCAGCTCCCCTGAGTCTACTTTGTAGAACCAAATTTCATTGCAATTACAGCTGCAAGTCTTTTTGGGGATGTCTCTACCAGCTTTGTACATCTAGAGAGTGTCATTTTTGCCCATTCTTCTTCAAAATATCTCACAATAGCCCACAGATTCTCAATTGGATTTAGGTCTGGACTTTGGCTGGGTCATTCTAACACATGAATATGCTTTGATCTAAACCATTCCATTGTAGCTCTGGCTGTATGTTTAGGGTCCTTGTCCTGCCGGAAGGTAAACCTCTGCCCCAGTCTCAAGTCTTTTGCAGCCTCTAACAGGTTTTCTTCTAAGATTGGTATTTGGCTCCATCCATCTTCCCATCAACTCTGACCAGCTTCCCTGTTCCTGTTGAAGAAAAGCATCCGCTCAACATGATTCTGTCACCACTATGTTTCTGACCAGAGCACCTTTTCCCACATGTTTGCTGTGTCCCCCACATGGCTTCTAGAACTGCAAACAGGACTTCTTGTGGCTCTCTTTCAACAATGACTTTCTTCTTGCCACTCTTCCATAAAGGCCAGATTTGTGGAGTTCACAACTAATAGTTGTCCTGTGAACAGATTCTCCCACCTGAGCTGTGGATCGCTGCAGCTCCTCCAGAGTTACCATGAGCCTCTTGGTCAGTAGCGGCTGGTGCTCAAAATTTTTGGGGGGGCGCAAACAAAAAAAAAGAAAAGAAAAAATTGCAACCTCACTGTGCCCATCAAATGCAGCCACTGTGCCATAAATTGTCACCACTATGCCATGCCATCAAATGCAGTCACTATGCCATCAATTCACACCACTGTGCCATGCCATCAAACGCAGTCACTGTGCCATGCCATCAAAAGCAGTCACTGTGCCATCAATTGTCACCACTGTGCCATGCCATCAAACGCAGACACTGTCCCATCAATTATCACCACTGTGCCATGCCATCAAATGCAGTCACTATGCCATCAATTCGCACCACTGTGCCAAGCCATCAAACACAGTCACTGTGCCATGCCATCAAACGCAGCCACTGTGCCATGCCATCAAACGCAGTCACTGTGCCATGCCATCAAACACAGCCACTGTGCCATCAATTGTCACCACTGTGCCATGCCATCAAACGCAGCCACTGTGCCCCTCAATTTTTGCCACTGTGCCAATTGTCACCACTGTGCCCTTTAATTGTCACCACTATGCCCATTGTTGCCACTGTGCATGTCACTGTGCCCTTTAATTGTTGACACTGTGCTCATTGTCACCACTGTGCCCATTGATGCCACTGTGCCCTTTGTCGCCTCTGTGCCCATTGTCGCCGCTGTGCCCATTGATGCCACTGTGCCCTTTGTCCCGCTCCAGCGCCCTCTATAGACGGACTGCCACTGCTCTTGGCTGCTTCTCTGATGAATGCTCTCCTTGCCCGGCCTGTCAGTTTAGGTGGACGACCATGTCTTGGTAGGTTTGTAGTTGTGCCATACTCTTTCCATTTTCAGATGATGGATTGAACAGTGCTCCATGAGATGTTCAAAGCTTAGGATATTTTTTCATAACCTAACCCTGCTTTACACTTCTCCACAACGTAATCCCTGACCTGTCTGGTGTGTTCCTTGGCCTTCATGATGCTGTTTGTTTACTAGGGTTCTCTAACAAACCTCTGAGGGCTTCACAGAACAGCTATATTTATACACTGGATGACTCTATTTACACACAGGTGGACTCTATTTACTAATTAGGTGATTTCTGAAGGCAATTGGTACCACTGGATTTTAGTTAGGGGTATTAAAGTAAAGGGGGCTGAATAGAAATGCACGCCACACTTTTCACATATTTATTTGAAAAAAAATTTGGAACCATTAATCATTTTTGTTTAAAAAACAAAGGTTGAGACTTTATATGAGAGCGTAAGGCATATACAGCTAAATGCCTCCATCCCCGATACTTGGACAAAGAGAAAACACTGATTGTAATAACAAACAATCAGTGTATTATATGTATATTATGTGTGTATTAAATACTTTTGCGTGTTTTGTGTATTATGTGTATTGTGTATATTATAAGTCTCTATTAACCCTGTTGTCCCTTTTATCTATTATTGAGGTGAATATATGTGTGTATTAAATATATCTGATCTACCTATGTGAGATAACATTCCACTTCTAATTATCACTATAGAAGTGTAAAAGTGTAAAAAGAAATAAATAGTGAAAAAAAAATTATATACCCCCCCTCCCTAATATCCCCCTAATATATCCCCCCCAAAAACAAAAAAAACACAAATTTACTAATTAATTATTATTAAATATTTAGGACTAGGCCTATAAAATATATCACAAAATTAGAGCAACAATAAAAAAATAAAAAAAATAAAAACATATCCCCTCCTCCCTAATGGATGAACCTTCCCTAAAAGAGAGAAAAAAATAAATAAAAATAAAAAATAAGACAATAAAACACGGAACCAAAAAATAAAAATAACCCACATTTCCTCCCCCCCCTCCCCCTCCCATCCCCCGCGGTTTAGAGAAGTGTGTGTCCAGTCTATGTCATTGTTGGGTCATTAAACCATTAATCATTTGACCTGTTGGGTTTTCCGGACAAAAAAAAAAGAAAAAAAAAGAAAAAGCTATTCCGTTTATTCCATGCCCAACCTCTCAAATTTGTATTTCTAAGAGACCACTATCTCTCCGAGTACCAAAAAAAAAAGAGTATATAAAAAAAAAGGGGGGGGGAAGGTCGCCAATGGACCGAGGGCCCTCCAAAAAAAAAATAATAATTGTTTAGCAACTGGTGTAGGAATAATGGGCCAGATCCACAAACAGCGGCGCAAATTAAGTTACTCAAAACTTATGTCATTTAAGTTACAGCGCCCTAATTTTGTGTTGTAAGTGCCGTATCCACAGCGCATTTGCGCCCAAAATTGCGCAAGTGTAACTTAAATTCCGAGATGTAAGGCGGGGTTATTGCAAGTGGGAAGGAAGTGGGCGTGCTTCATTGTAATGAGCCGTGACCCCATGCAAATGAAGGGCCGGCCGTACTGCGCATGCGCGCACGAATCTGCTCCTCACTGGGCATGTGCAGAACTTGGCTCGGCGCAATCAGTGAGATAGGTAAAAGGCCAAGCGTACTTAGTTTGAGGATCGCCCTGTGTATAAATAGCCCCAGACAAACACACTTCCCTTGCAAAAGTATATCCCTGTGTTACCCTTCCTAGAGCAAGTTGCTTCTGCTCTGTCGTTTGTTGGTGTGTGTTGGTGAGTTGTGTGTGAGATAAAAGTTTTAGAGGAGTAGTAGAGCGTAGTTGGTGTTTTTTTTTCCTAAGTGTATTTTCCGTATGTTTTTTTTCTGAGTGTATTTTTTTTTTTTCTGAGTG
Organism: Rana temporaria; assembly: GCF_905171775.1. Lineage (NCBI taxonomy): Eukaryota > Metazoa > Chordata > Amphibia > Anura > Ranidae > Rana > Rana temporaria. Next base: position 438,900,529 of record NC_053489.1, on the reverse strand, counting down.
TATTTTCTGTTTGTTTTTTGCGTGTTTGTTTTTGAATTTGTAGTAGCTGTCTGCTTGTGTGGTTTGATTTTTGTGTGTGTTTCTTCTGTGAGTATTTTTGTTTGTTTGTTGTGTGAGTATTTTTGTTTGTTTGTTGTGTTTGTTTTTTGTTGGTGCTGAGTGGTGGCTGTGATGGCACCCAAGTGCAGGAAGTTAAATTTTTCTGTCGTAGAGAAGCAAATACTTGCTCGGGCCATCGTCCAATATGGGCGTTATTTACATGGCCCTGAGAGCCGGAACACCTCCCCGGCCCAGAGGAAGGCGATCATCCAAAAAATAACGGATCAGATCAATGCGGCGGGGGGGAAACGAGGACCACCAGTGGCATACAAAAGAAGATCAACAATCTTAAGAGCCTGGTCCGTGACAAGATGGCCAGGATCAATGCCCATGCCACGGGCACTGGAGGAGGCGGACCCTGCCCCATCAGGCTGAGTGAGGAGGAATGGGCCGTGGCCCGGTGTTTCCACCCACAGCAGGTGGTGGGCCTGCGTGGCTATCAATCAGATGTTCCTGTGAGGACAGGTACGTTTTTGGGTTTTTCTATCTGGTAATTAGCATGTGTGGGTGGGGGAAGGGAAGATGTGCCAAGTGTGTGGATCCTCCAACCTGTGATTGTTTTTGTGTCCTCCACAGATGACCAGGAGGTTGCTGGGCCATCAGGCCAGGCTGCTGCACCATCCCCAGGACAAGAGTCTGCTGAGGAGTCCCAAGAAGGGCAGGAGTCCCCAGGGGAGGGGAGTGGCCACACCTCCCCTCATGAGGAGGTTGAGGGGGAGGAGGATGAGGGGGTGGAGGCTGAAGATATGGAGATTGGCAGGGAAGTCCTTTTGGCCTCGGATTTGTTTACCCGTGAGGCTACCCCTGAGGCTGGCAGCAGTCAGGCCACCATCAGGGGTAGCCCCTCCCACTCCTCCCCCAACAGGCCTCAACCCACAAGGGTCTCTCTCTCCCCTCCTCCAGGGCCACAAGCCTCAGCTGCAGGCAGGATGGCGACCCAGGAGACCAGGGGGGTGGCCGAGCATCTGCCGACCAGTCTGCAGAGGGACAATGCCCGGAAGACCCACAATCTGGCTCAGATCAAAGAGACTCTGAGCCAGATGGAGACAAGCCTGGGTTCAATTAAGGAGGCAATCACTGATGGGGCCACAAACTCCTTGGCGGTCATCACATGCTTGTGTGACCTGCAGACCGCCACAACAGGCGTGGCCTAGGAGGTGACTGCCCTGACCCAGGCTGTCCAGGACAATACCTGGGCTGGCCAGGCCAATACGGCTGCCCTCACAAACTGTCTGACCAGGATAGCAGTGGCCTTGGAGGGCAGGCCAGCAGGAGGACAGTCACCAGGGGAGGCTCCTCCTTCCCGTGCTCACCCACCCCCCCAGGATGATCCTCCTTCCCCTGCTCACACACCCCCCCCCATGAAGATCCTCCTTCCCCAGCTCACACCCCCCCCCAGGAGGCTCCTCTGGTTGGCCGTGGCCGTGCCCGTGGGCGGCCCAGGCGTAGCAATCGCCGCCGCCGTTAATTTTGCAGGGTACTTTTGTTTTTTTATTTTTATGATTTTGTTTTGTATACTGTACTTATGATTTGTTTAATGTGTGTGAATGATGTGTGAATGTGGGGGTGGCATTCCTGATTAAACAAGGGTGTCACCCTCAGTTTTGGTGGAGTAGGGATCCCCAGGACCAGGGAGAAGTGATCCCAGGTCCGTGAATGGTGTATGAATGCACAGTGACATAATTGGAGCCGTGGCGGGGCGTTACTGCTCCCAAGTACCATTGGGGGGTACTTGGATCTAATCCAATTAGATGTGCATGTGATGTGTCTGTGCTAGGGACCACAGTGGTGTGCATTCATGCATTCTCATTGTGACATAATTAATGTGTGTGTTTACTGTGCAAAGATGCATTCTGCGAGGCGTCTCCTGACTGCTGTTCCCTCAGAAGAGGGGGTACCCTTGGTTACTAAAGTCACTAGTCTAGCTATACGCATGGATGCCCCTGGCATGTTGGCAGACAGATTGTTGTCCTGCAAGTGTGTGTGCTCAGCTCTTCCTTAATGGTGTTGCTTTAGCTGACATTTACACGGCAGGTGTAAAATTAGGGCTGCTTTTATAAAGTATAATTTTACACCATGAAACTAACAGAAGCGCACAGGGCGTAATCTACGCCGCACACACTTAATTTTGTGGATGGCCTTATCTCCCTCATTTGCATCTTTGCCTATCAAAACAGCGGCGTGTCTAGCGTATTTTGCGTGCGAAGAAGCGCCGGTGTAATTATTTTAGGTAGGACGGAAAAACCTGGTTTTAAGGATCAGGCGTAAAAATACGCGCGGTGTAAATTTCAATTACGAGTATCTCGAGTTAAGTCGGCGCATCTGCTTTGTGGATCTGGCCCAATGTCTCTTCTTTTAGTGGTCTCCTATGTATTGATTTCCTGAGTTCCTAAGTTGCATTTTTACTTTCAATCTCCTCTAATACAGGTAACCTTGAAATTGGACTGTATATTTCTGTATATTTCTGTGTCGACTCTATTTCCCCCAGGTCTAATTCCACTCTCCCTTCCTCCATCTCTATCACCCTAGTAGTCATTTAGGGAGTTTGTCCATTGCTAGCGATATCTCCAGCCAGTTGGGGACCTCCATTGGTTCTGTATTCAGGAATTCAAAAAATGCAGGAAGCTGGGTAGGGTCTCTTAAATAATAACTCCTTCCTTCCTTTTTTACAATTAGGGCCAATGGGAACACCAAACGGTAGATGACCCCCTTATTACGTATATACTCCAATAGAGGTTTTAGCAACCGTCGTCTAGCTTTAGTTTGCCAACATAGATCTGAGAAAATCTGAATGTCCGCACCCTCCCAAGCTACTACTCCTTCTTTCCATGCAGCTCTAAGAATCTCCTCCTTTATTCTGTAAAAATGTACCCTGCATATCACGTCACAAGGGTTAATCTGGTCTGGGTTCCGGAATGTGGGACGTCTATGCACTCTATCCAATTCCAGCAATGTATCCGGAAGGTTCTTTAAGACTGTATTGAGAATGGAGATAACTGCTTCTCTTAATGCCGGGCCCTCAGAATTCTCAGGTATCCCCTTAATGCGCAAGTTGTTTCTTCTGCTTCTATTCTCATTTTCCTCCGCAGATACTGTAATTGCAGTCTAATCATATGTTGTTGATGAATTGCTATTTTTTCCTCCAGTGTAGCCAATCTAGCATCTGTGAAATTTTGTTGTTTCTCCAGACCCCCCACTTTTTGTTCCACCACCACCACTTTTGCACGCACTTCTTCAATCTCCTCCTTTAATAAAACTGTGATACTTTTTACCATTTCCTGAATATCCTCTTTGGTTGGGAGGGCCTGAATAAGTCTGCTAAGGTGGCTGATATCTGGGGTAGCTTCTTTCTCTCTCCCCCTTGTATATTAAATGCACCTGGCTCTTCAGCCCCAGGACCCATTTCCTGCAGATTAGACATTTCTCTAACCTGTTCAAAGGCCCTTGTCTCCATGCCCAAAGCAGTTAATTCAGTCAAAGCCTCCCTATGAACTTGCATGGTGGAGTTAGATATTTGCAATGCTTCTAGTGGTGAATTTAATTTTAACTGTACCTCAGTCGGGTGTTGAATAGCGGTTTTTGTCTGGTCCTGCACCTTTACCGGCATCACTGTGGGGTCTGTAGGGTCCGTCACCAGGACTTGTATTGCTGCCAGGGGTATCGGGGATGTTTTACCCATCGCAGCCCTTGCCGTTAATGGCTGTGCTGTTCTCTGGTCCAATCCACCGGTCCGCTTACCACTCTCCCCTGCTAGGCTTGTTCTTAAAGCGGTTGTAACTGCAGCGGCTGGGTGGGAGTTCTCTATCAATGAATTTCTCCTCGGCTCTCCTATCTCCGCTTGAGGTGGCTGGAGGGCTTCACCCCCCCCCCTCACCGTCATATACCGGGTTATGTACGCGTGAGTAGGCATGTGCGCTCCCCTGGTATTTCTGCCGGCACTTCGTCCACGCCGAGACATCGGGTGTAGCGTGCTGCTTTCCCCCAACTAACAGCAGGGGAAAGGGAGGGGGGAACCTCCATGCTCTGCTCTCCTGGATGGGTGCTCTTTGGGCTCTGCTAAGCTCTCCTAGCTAGTGTGTCACGCCGCCATCCTCCCGTCACTCACCCCGGAAGCGGAAGTCTCCCACACTTTTCACATATTTATTTGTAAAAAAAATTGGAACCATTAATCATTTTTGTTTAAAAAACAAAGGTTGAGACTTTATATGAGAGCGTAAGGCATATACAGCTAAATGCCTCCATCCCCGATACTTGGACAAAGAGAAAAGGGAGAAAGATCTACTATTCTAATTTTCTACATATTAATTATGTTGTTTTAATTTATAGACACCTATTTCATACCTGCTCCTGATGAGTGGCAGTTGCCACAAAACGAGTCGAGCTAATAGATGCCCCCTACATATTATATACTACTATCATTAATTACCTACATACCAATTGGAGTGCACCAACTAACTAGGGACACAACTATTTACTTTGGAGACACGCTTTTATGAAATTGGTCCTTTATAATGTTTATATTATGAACTTATTATATTATCAACCCTGTCTTCAGGGCCCACTAACAGGCCAGGTTTGCAAGATAACTGAAATACATCACAGGTGATATAATTTGCTGTTCAGTGATTGCAGTATTCTAGTCTGCATCTCTGCATCTCCTCAAGGTAATATATCAAATCTGGCCTGTTAGTTGGTCCCGAGGACAGGGTTGATGACCACTGCTTTAATAGACTGATGGGCATTCATCCTGTGTCTGATTATGGTAGCCTGTGTGTGCACACATTGAATTAAGATTTGTCTGTCTTCTTACAAATTATTTGATCTTTGTGCCAACTGTTTTTTTCTCAGCTTGAGTGTGTAGTAGTAGTAGTCAGTCATTGCTCAGTCTACCTGTATGGAACCTGAACTTTTTTATAATAGGTTTGTGTGAACCTGATCTGACCATCAGACCATGTTGATGCTTCCATTTTGATTCCTTTTTGCTGTTTCCTTTGACCATCTGCCTGTAGACTTTGTGACAGTAATTCAATTTAGTTAAAAAAGGTTTGAGTTACAGCAGAACTTTACCCATAACAACTGGATAAAAACAAATCTTTAGCAAGGAACATACATTCAGCATTAATAATTATGCTACCAAAATGAGTGTGTGCTGCAAATTGCCTCCAGAATTGCTCATGCTTCTTATTGCTGAAGGCTGCCCTTTTGCTGAAGCCCAGAGCCCCAGCAGTAAATCATAAACTAACTAAACCCATCGATTTAACGGTTTCGAAAAACAATTACATTCCTTGAATGCAGGGATTGCTAACTGTCACATTTAATTGTGTCCTCAACCAAACTGTATAACCATCAAATGGCTGGTGTCATAACTGATCACATGTGCAGCACCATAGCAGTTGTAGTTCTAATAGAAGCAGCTTCCTTGGCTGTAAAGGATAGGAGGGTTTAATTTCCCTTTAAGTCTGTCAGGAGATCAGCTTCTACAAACTCGGCAATGCCTAAAAATGCCTAAAAATAGAAAGCAACTGAGCATGTGAAGAGCAGGGTTAAACAGTGTATTACTGGATTTTAAACAGTATAGACACTTATTTTTAAAGTTTTGCATTGCTATAGCCACAAAAGAGCCAGCTAGGATTTAATTATCTGACTAAGGTTTCACTTAACAGTGTGTAGACTTTTAACATGGGCAACAAACCCAATGGTACTTGCAAGTGTAACTAAGAAGTAAAAAATAAACCATGTCAAATAATATCAATCAGTACTTGGTCTAACCAATGACTTGGTGAGACAATAAAAATAATGCATATTAGCAGTAGAGAAGGTAAAAATCTTTTTCTCTTGAGGGAGATTTCCCTTCACCTCCTGTCCTGTTTACTCAACAGAAAGTGAGAGGATATCTTTCCAATGTGAGGGAAATCCCCTTTCTAAAAGTTGTCAGAGGACCAAGTATCCCTAAAAGATTGCCCCTCAATTCTGGTTCTGATGGTAACTCAGATTTTTGGATTCATCATATTTATTTCCAATGGCACTGGTTATTAGGACATTTAGAGAGAATGGATCTCCATGATGGGCACATACTGTAGACAGCAGTAAAAACCTAGCAGTGATTCTAACATATCAATGAGCAAAGTTGCTAGGGTTCAATTTGCAGGCAGTTTCAGCAAACACATAAAAATCCACAGATTGTGAACTTTATTGCTAGCCCTAGGAATCGGAGGAGAATCTTGAAAATCAATTGTCTCCACTTTGAAGGCTAATAGGCAAGGGATTGTCAAACAAAGGACACAAGGAGCTAGGCACCATCAATGGGCAAAAATATATATATATATATATATATATATATATTTTTTATAAACACAATATGGCGGGAAGCAGGCTTAGAGTGAAACTTTTAAAATGCATGCTTTAAATAACATACATGGGTGTGCCTTAAAGAGTAACACCACTTGTGTTGAGAAAAAAAACATTCCCCCTGGGTCATGTATGTACATTACAAGGATTTTAACAAACGTTTCTGCAGTGTCCTATCTTTTGTTATTCTGAAGATATCTCTGTTTGTTTGTATCCATGTGGTAAGTGAATCCAATAGGAGTGGTGTCATAATTATCATACAGCTGCTGCACTTGCAAGGCTCTAATTAGAAAACTGCATTCTTTTAGACGTGATTTCCTATTGGAAGTATTTCACCAAAAATGACATTATCGTATAAAGCAGAGGGTAACAACACTTTTGGCATAAAGGGAAAGTGCATGAGACCCTTTTTATTAGGTCAAACATCAAGGTGAGAGTATTGGAATGTTGGTGGTGGGTTTTGCACAATACAAGATGGAGTGATTCACAAACAAGTTGCACAAAGAGTACAGTATTTTTGGCACAAGGGGACGGCAGTAATAATGGACACACATTGATAAAGGGGCTTTTATTTTAAAATTATTGTGGACTTGCACAGTTGATGTTGTTTTTGTTTTGTTTTTTTGGGTATATGATTTTTGCCTTTATTTAAGTTAACTAATATTTTTAATTTATTATTTTTTCATTAAGTTTATTTTATCTAATACTGTATGGCAATATTTAACATATTATTTGATTGTTCACAGTTTTAACCGCTAGCTGACCAGCCGCTGCAGTTATACTGTGGCAGGTTGGCATGGCTACGCAAATTGCCGTAGCTATATATCGGCTCTTTAAGGAACTAAAGCAGGCGCGATGTCTACAGGCACCCATGATCGCTCCTGACAGAACGAGAATGGGGATCTGTGTATGTGAACACACAAATCCCGGAACTGTCAGGGGAGTAGAGACAAATCTTGTGTTCCTACTAAGTAGGAACAATGATCGGTCTCCTCCCCCAGTCAGTCCCATCCCCCTAAGGCCTCGTACAGACGAGAGGATTTCCGCTGGACCGGTCCGCCGGACCATTTCCAGCGGACATTCCTCCTCCGGATTTTGATCTGATGGCTTGTACACACCATTAGATCAAAATCCGCGCGGAAAACATCTGCGGTCACGTGTCGCGACGTGTCCGCGCCGTCACTGCAACGATGACGCGGCGACGTGCGCGACGCTGGAAGGTAAATTCTTCCATGCATGCGTCGAATCATTCTTATGCATGCGAGGGATGGGGATCGGACTGACTTATCCGGTGAGTCTGTACAGACGACCGGATAAGTCAGAGGGACAGGATTCCAGCAGATAGATTTCTTAGCATGCTAAGAAATTTTTATCCGCTGGGAATCCGTCGGCTGGACAAATGTCCGCCGAAAATTGTCCGCTCGGGCCTACACACGACCGGATCTATCCGCTGGAACTGATCCGCAGATAAATCCCAGCGGATAGATCCGGTCGTGTGTACGGGGCCTTACAGTTAGAACACACCTAGGGAACACAGTTAACCCCTTGACCGTCCCCTAGTGTCAACCCCTTTCCTGCAAGTGACATTTATACAATAATCAGTGGATATTTTTAGCTCTGATCGCTGTATAAGTGTCAATGGTCACAAAAAAGTATCAAAAGTATCAAAAGTGTCTGATCTGTCCGTTGCAATTTCGCAGTCCCGATAAATAAAAGATCGCTGTCATTACTAGTAAAAAAAGAATAATAATAAAAATGACATAAATCTATCCCCTATTTTGTAGACGCTATAACTTTTGTGCAAACCAATCAATATACGCTTATTAAATTAAATTAAATTAATGAGGAAGATATGAAATCCCTTGTATCGTCACATGTAGAGGAGGGGATAGGACGATGTGAAAGGCAGCTTAGCTACTATACAGAGGACAAATGTAAAATCCCAGCCATTACCCAGCGTTTTAAGGCAGTATACAGAGTGGTGCACTTAACGCACCTAACCCATGTGAGTACCCAGCATTGGGGTTTTATTTGTCTGCACAATAAACAGTTTTAAACGATATTATGCCATGGAGTTTCTTTTTACCATTTTCCATGTGAGGAGACAGCACCAGTAAGCAGCTTTGAAACAGACAGCCTGGAGTTTCTTTTTACCATTTTCCATGTGAGGAGACAGCACCAGTAAGTAGCTTTGAAACAGACAGCCTGCCTAGAATCCCTAAAGGAATTCATAAGCATGTTTGACCAAACTTAGCTGTGAGCTCACACGCTCAGAGGTGAGCAGCCATTACCTGAGGTTGGGGAGCACCTGAATGTGAACACCTCAGCAAGCTGTTTGTCACATTTTTTTGAAGTCACTAAATATATATCAAAAGAGCTTTATATCAACTACATTGGACGGATTTTCCATCTAGAATTCGAATATCACTGTTTTATTGCACTACATCACTTTATGATTCATGTTTTTGGCACTATAACTTTATGAATTATCTATTTATTATAGCCTACTGTGTGGCACTATATTTATATATTTGATTTATTTGCATGTTTTCATATAGTATAATAATTTACATTAATATATATTTACAGCAGTGTGTGACAAATATCACAGTATAATTTACAGATAAAACATATTTCATTCATTTTAATTTGGGAAGATTTTGGGTGAGATAGCGCAGCACATTAATTTAATTTAATTGGTTTCACATGGTATATTAGATGTGTTTAGTGCTACCACTAAGGCCGCGTACACATGGTCGTTTCCAAACCGATGAGAATGGACCGAAGTTCAGTTTCATCGGTCCAAACCGACAGTGTGTATGGCCCATCGGTCTGTTGTCCTTCGGTCCAACATTTTAAAAAACATGCTTTAAAATCTAACCGATGGACCGCTGACCGATGCATGCTCAGAATCAAGTCGACGCATGCTTGGAAGCATTGAACTTCGTTTTTTTCAGCACGTCGTGAGTTTTACGTCACCGCATTCTGACCCGATCGGTTTTTGGAACGATGGTGTGTACGCACATCAGACTGTCAGGCCACTTCAGCCTAAGCCACTGTCACTTTTACTTTCATTTGTTGATCATTTTTTTTTTGTATTTGCACTAGGTAGCTTGCAAGATTCTCACTATCCAATCAATATACGCTTATTTTAATTTTGTTTTTTACCAAAAATATGTAGAAGAATACATATTGGCCTAAACTGATGAAGAAATTAGCTATTTTACATTTTTTGGGGGGATATTTATTATAGCAAAAAGTACTAAATATTGTGTTTTCAAAATTCTCGCTCTATAAAAACTGCAGAGGTGATCAAATACCGCCAAAAGAAATCTCTATTTGTGGGGGAAAAAATTACATAAATGTTGTTTGGGTACAACGTTGCATGACCACACAATTGTCAGTTAAAGCGTCATAGTGTCGTATTGCACTTCCTGGTCAGGAAGGGGGCAAATCTTTCCGGGGCTGAAGTCTTTAACTGAAAACTAGGATTGGGCTGTTAAAGCCACATTAGGGAAAACTTAAAATTCTGCCCTATTACATCCAAAACAGAGAAATTTGTTTTGGATTATGTTGTTCTTTAAAGCATAAATGTAATTCCATTCAAAAATGCTTATTTTCACATATCTCACATATTATGTCAATATAGTGGGCAGAAAGGGAGGCCAGGATAGCTTGGATAGTTGTGCGTTGTTTTTTTTTTTTGGTTTTTTTTGATGGGTAAAAATCAACATATAAGCCTTTCTCTGTGAATTATAAATAAAACAAATATTAATTAAAAATTAAATTCCTCTTTTTACTTAATTATGAACATACCTGCTACATGAACCACTGTCGCTAAATGGTGTAGTGCTGCAGATTTGCAGCCATAAGGAACGCATAGGGAAGCGTAAATGTGTAATGTAGCTATATTTTCATTGAACTTAGGTCACAGATATGCCCTGTACACACGATCGGTGTCTGTGTCATTCAGGTAATTGCTTTAATAGGCTTGTTAGAAACTTAAATAGCAGACAAAAAAAATGTATATCTATGAAAAGTATAAAAAGTAAAGTGGACTCTGGGTGATAAATAAATAATAAAGAGTAGTAGTCAATATAGATACACAAAGCAAAACTGCCCACGGGACTTTAACGTGGCACAACCAACAAATACAATTTACTAAAATTATTTTAATTAATACAAAAGACAAAAATTACATACATTTAAAATCATCTTTGGTACATATTTATCAAAAGTATCTGTACATGGATCACCATCATTGAATACATTGAATATGAACTTCCATAGGATGAATACTATGTACTGATGTACAATTGTATTGACTAAAAAAATAAAAAATTACATAAGATTAAGATTTGGAATTAATATTTTAGTTCAATTGCTTTAGAAATATTCAGATATTTCCTATTTGATAGCTTGCTACAATATAACAGTGTTGTCAGTCCCGGTTTGATTTGAGCTGCTTTATGCAGTTCTTTGGCACATATCATGGAGCCTAAAGTGAAAATCTATTTTGGGCTCATTCAGTGAATCAAAAGGTATTTGAGTAAGTGTTCTTATTGTCCTATCATAGATTCTCTAATAAAGATTTAGCTCTGAGGTAATCCCTTAAGATTGTTTTAAAAGAAGCTTCATCGGTCAGAAAGCTTTTAGCTAGGTGAAGCCTAATGGCTATGCTGTACATTAGGAATATAAAATAACTATGTTTATGTTTCATTGACAGACCCAATATGTCTATATTATTGAACATTTTGTGAATCAAAGGAACAGTTCTTAATGTAAAATGATATGCAGTCCTCTGTGCTCTCAGCATTAAATATTGAGGTATTAAAAAGTAGAGTGTGTCAACTTCTCACATTAGCATGCAAGCTTTCCATTGTGTTCTAGGTTGCCTGCTGTGAGCAGTTTATACTTCCAAGGTCAAGTACCTTTTTTCTGTCTATGGGTAAAGCAGAGTATTGCCGCATACACACGATCGGTTTGTCTGATGAAAACGGTCTGATGGACTGTTTTCATCAGACTAAACCGATCGTGTGTGGGCCCCATCGGTTATTTATCCATCGGTTAAAAAATTATCTGATGGATAAAAAACCTATAGAAAAAAACGATCGTCTGTAGGCATGTCCATCAGTTAAAAATCCACGCATGCTCAGAATCAAGTCGACGCATGCTTGGAAGCATTGAACATTTTTTTCAGCACGTCGTTGTGTTTTACGTCACCGTGTTCTGACACAATCTTTTTTTTAACTGATGGTGTGTAGGCACGACTGATCATCAGTCAGCTTCATCGGATAACTGATTACATAAATTTTGTTTGGGTACAACATTGCATGACTGCACAATTGTCAGTTAAAGCGTCATAGCAGACTGAAAAGCACGAATCGTCACTCACACAAACTTTTACTAACACGAAATCAGCAAAAGCAGCCCCAAGGGTGGTGCCTTCCGAATGGAACTTCCCCTCTATAGTGCAGTCGTACGTGTTGTACGTCACCGCGATTTGCTAGAGCATTTTTTTTTTTTCACGATCATGTGTAGGCAAGGCAGGCTTGACAAGAATCGGGGAGAAAGAAAGGCGCACCATCCTGGTGTACTACCGTTTGGCAAATTTTAATGGAATAATAAAATAATGAAAACTACTCACAAACAAAGAATGATAAAAGGCTTGTCAAACGATAATTGAAATACCCCTCAAACCACACTCCAGAATGTAGGGGGGGTGGCGAGGTGCGTTGCTGCTGGCTGACGCGTTTCGAGGTGACTGGGCTCTGAGGAAGAGGTCTCTGTCACCTCGAAACGCGTCAGCCAGCAGCAACGCACCTCGCCACCCCCCCTACATTCTGGAGTGTGGTTTGAGGGGTATTTCAATTATCGTTTGACAAGCCTTTTATCATTCTTTGTTTGTGAGTAGTTTTCATTATTTTATTATTCCATTAAAATTTGCCAAACGGTAGTGCACGAGGCTGGTGCGCCTTTCTTTCTCCCTTTTTGTCTTCTATCAGGATTCCCCCATCCATGAAGGGCAGCAAGGCCTCTGTCACTACGGTTTTTTGGACATTTAAGGAGAACTGTATGTAGATATCTGACTAATTATCAAGGATCCCACTTGTGCGCAGGAGTTTGTGTTTTTTGTTGACAAGAATCGGGTTTAAAAAAACATTGTTTTTTCTAGACCATTAAAAACGGTCATGTGTACGTGGCATAAGTCCAGCAATGCTAATTTAATATGACATTTCAGGATTTAAATAAACCCTTGTAACAGAACTGGCTTCCAGTTTGATTGTGGAGCTACAGTAAGTATTTGCAAATTTTGAAAAAAAAATAAACAATTTTGAAAGTGTCAGTTTATTAGGTTTAATTTCCATTGTTTTCATAATGTCTTTGAGCACTGCCTGCTGAAATATGATTGCATAGAAGTTAACTTTAATAATCGAAAGTGTAGCGCTCACCCCCGAAGGAGCCGCTGGTTATTGAATGGGATGGCCTGTTATCTCTGTGACTCCGCCATCTAGGGTAGTTGATGAGAGCCGTAGAAATGGAATGTCCACACAGCAGGTGTCTTTTTCTTGCACTTTTATTTACCCAACAAGGTAAAACAATAAAACTTTCAGTGGAGGGTAAATAGCAGACTCAGGCATAACGGTATGGAAACAGTCCTGCTTCCAACCACTTTGTTTCTTCATCGCCACTCTCGCCAGAGTGGGTTTAGTGTACCTGGACAGGCCTCTCTCACCGACCTGGCAGCCAGAGTATCACTCGGAATACTAAGGGAAGAAAGTCTCTGCCACAAACCCTCCCTGTAATGTAGATCACAGAGACGATTCTCCTCAATATGCTTTGGTCCTGTATCTTCCTCAGGTAGTTTTGCAGTTAGGTACCGACTGACAGGTGACCAACGTACAGCCTCTCAGTGTCCGGCTACCTCGATCCCCGGTGGATTGTCGAGACCCTATTGGATCGCCAGCCTCTCTTGGCTCTCCTCAGGCAGACTCCCCACAAAGGAACAACGCTTGGGATCTTCTCAGGATTGAGGTCCCAGTCGATCACTGGGACCCTGCCACAGCTTAATCGTTCCAAACCAACGTGGTCCTGGAACCAGGAACACTGCGTGGCACGCACACCCCGGCCTGGTAGGCCATTTCGCCTGGGGGGGGCGTGATGTGTGGTCACCCTGAAGGTGGGTGCCACACTGGAAGAAGACCCCGCCTCAATCGCGTCTGTTCCAGAAGTACCCTCTCCCAGCATGCCCCACGAGAGAACACTCTCTCCTCATTGGCTGCTGGCAAGAGGCACCCAAACCTTGACTCCACTGGTGCCACCCGTTGCCTCGGGGTGGTATAACACCCCAGCAACAACAGAATGGGCCCACAGCACAGCCAAGCCAAAACAGAGGCCCCTTCTAGAATTTAAATCGAAATCAGAGCTACCTACACTCTGATTATCCCCTAAATTTCGTCAGCACCGGTACTTGGAAGTAACCCGGCGCTACAAAAGTAACCGATAAATTGGAAAATCTCTTTGCAGCATAAAGATAATATTTACCTTCCACATGAATAAAATGCAATAATGCTTTCACCAGCGCAACCATCCATTGGTGGGAAGAAACTGTGGTGGGTATACTGTATTTACTATGACTGTAAAGTTGTTGTTTTTTTTATCATAATTGATCATGGTATTGGGCATAGCATCTTGTTTGGGGTAGGGTAAAAATTACTCCATTAACAAATAAATGTATGTCTACAATTAGCATTTTTTTTATATATACACTATATTACCAAAAGTATTGGGATGCCTGCCTTTACATGCACATGAACTTTAATGGTATCCTAGTCTCAGTCTGTAGGGTTCAATATTGAGTTGGCCCACCCTTTGCAGCTATAACTGCCTAAACTCTTCTGGGAAGGCTGTCCACAAGGTTTAGGAGTGTGTCTATTGGAATGTTTGACCATTCTTCCAGAAGTGCATTTGTGAGATCAGGTAATGATGTGGACGAGAAGGTCTGACTGCAAGTCTCCGCTCTAATTCATTCCATAGGTGTTCTATCAGGTTGAAGTCAGGACTCTGTGCAGGCCAGTCAACTTCCTCCAGTTTGGGTTATCCCCCAAACTGTTCCCACAAAGTTGAGAGCGTGAAATTGTACAAAATGTCTTGGTATGCTGATGCCTTAAGAGTTCCCTTCACTGGAATTAAGTGGCAAAGCCCAACCCCTGAAAAACAACCCCACACCATAATGCCCCCTCCACCAAATGATTTGGACCAGTGCACAAAGCAAGGTCCATAAAGACGTGGATGAGCGAGTTTGGGGTGGAGGAATTTGACTGGCCTGCACAGAGTCTTGACCTCAACCCGATAGAACATTTTTTGGGATAATTTAGAGCAGGAATTGTGAGCCAGTACCTGACCTCAAAAATGCACTTCTGGAAGAATGGTCAAACATTCCCATAGACACAGCCTTCCCACGAGAGTTGAAGCTGTTATAACTGTAAAGGGTGGGCCAGCCCGATATTGAACCCTACAGACTAAGACTGGGATGTCATTAAAGTTCATAAATATATACACAGAATATATATATATATATATATATATATATATATATATATATATATATATATATATATATATATATATATATATATATATATATATATATATAAATCTTGAAAGCTAGATGCTTGCAACTTATTAATTTATTCCTATTTCTATTTTTTACAATTACTTATTTCAAGCATCCTTTGTCACATGTTTTTTTTTTATGATAACAATAATATTATTTCAAAGAGGCTGTAAATGCAATTAGCAGCAATTGAGTTTTATCAAGTAACACAACTGTGGGATTTTAAACTTGGATTCCATCTGGTATTTTAATGAAGTGTGTGTAGACAGCAAAAACATCTCTGTCACTCTACCAGCTGAGTTTAATACACATACCTCTGAAAGGGACACCATGTGTTAACACTCAAAGAAATGGCATAGTGAGACTGCTGCCCCAACACTTCACAGCTTTGTCACCCAGCCTATTCTTCTCACAACACAAGGTGTCAAACTCTGCTCTCAGAGTCCTTTCGGGCTTCAGTTATGATGGTTTGTTACAAAATAAAGTACAGCACTTGAGATGAGGCTCAGTGTCATTAACAGACTCATAATATACAGAATCTGTCAAACATGCATTTGCTGGAATCATTTCATAAGACATACTGGCTGCTAAGACATTGATAGGAAAAAACAAGGGGTTGTCTGGAAAATAGTTTATATAATAAATCTTCTCAAAGCAGGAGAAAAGTGAAAAGGTGTGATTGTGACCAGTGGAGTGGTAGTCTCACTAATTAAAGATATTTGTCTCCAAGTTTAGGTATATTGTGTTCCTTAATATTTAAACCCAGAAAAGTAACTGATTTACCCCACTTGGATAGCATATTTTTTGTAGATTTTGTTTTTACCAGCCACTTAAACCAATATATAAATATAGACATGTGCATTTGTTGTTGTCCGATTACATTTTTGTGCGAACTTCTTGGATTTTCACGTTCATTTTAACAAACGATATCTAACGCGCAGAATCCGAAATCTGAAAGATCCAAAATAAAAAATGCTTTATTTTCGTTTTGTTGTGACAATAGTTCGCTATGATAGAAAATTCGACATGACATTGACAATAGCAATTTGTATCTATCTCACGACGCAAAAATTTAGAGCATGTTTTAAATTTTTAATGTCCATTTTTAACGTCGCGAAAAATGCTCTGAAGCCACACACGATCGTTTTTAATGACATTAAAAGAAAAAGGAATTTTGGTCTATATGATGAGTGTAAGTTGGGATCTTTCCCCCCTTTATGTATCACTATAATTGTAGCTTCCGTCATAGAGAGCGGTAATATTCCATTATGATAGGCCTCATTTAGCACTGACAAAAATTCTGGTAACACAATTTCCCCATATTGTTTGTATATTTCTATTGGCAATCCATCTGGCCCTGATGCTTTGTGGTTAGCAGAGGCAGAGACTGCATTATGAAGTTCCTATATAGTATTAGGCGCCTCCAACATGTCTCTGTTTTCCTCAGAGAGAGATGGAATTGCCTCTGGAAAAAGTTCTTTGTTTCTCTACTCGTTTCTCCTATTTTGGAACGATATAAATCCATATAATATCTTTTAAAGAACTTTAATGTCTCCCCAGGGCTCTTAGTGACCCTTCCAGTACCTAAATGAATAGATGTTATTGTATGCAATTCTGAAATTTGACTCCTGGCCGGAAGGGCCAGCATGTGTCCTGTTTATTCCTCCTCTTCATGTCAACAATGTTTCATGAACATTCTTTTATTTTCTGCTTTTGTGAGGGCACTTGTTCAATACATTAGCCGTGACTCTGTCCACTTAATTACATTTTCTTGTGATGTGTCTTCTATATATGTATTCTCTGCTTCTGTCACACCCTTCATGATTGACAACTCCCAGTCTTTAGTTGACTTTTTGACTCACAAAATTTGTTGAATTATGTTGAATTAAGTCCCCTAGGGTAAGCTTTAAGTATATCCCATATTATTCCCTGAGATGCTGATGCTTTATTGGATACTAAGAATTTCTCTAGGGCCTCCTTCATATACTCCTCCGAGACTATCAATTGCATCCAACTAGGCTCTCCAACAATGTTTTCGGCTCTCCCTGCTTCCCAGTTTCAGAATAAAAGGGGAGTGGTCTGATAAACCCCTTGCAATATATTTTATATCCTTTATTAAGGGAAAAATATCTTCATTCCCCAATGCCAGGTCTATTCTGAAGAGTGTAGAGTGAGTGCCAGAATGGCATTAAAAAGTTTTCTGTTCTGGGTGCCACTCTCTCCAAATATCCCTCAATCCTGATTCCTTAAATACTTTGTGTAATGGGGTATATCCTTCCTGTGCCCTGTTTTCCCAGGGGAAATCTATCTGTGTGTTCAGTATCATATTAAAATCCCCCACTATTAATACAGAGAACCTCGGCTTAACAGCTATAAAATCTAGCACTTTTCTAATTACCTCCATTTTAAAGGGGGAGGGGGATATACAGTACACATTAATCAATATGTATGGAAATTAATACATAATGTCCTTCACTGTCAATCCTCACCCGACTACAGGTAAAAAGCACCGACCTATGTATTAAAGTGCTTGTCCTCATGAATATGAGGTATGCACTGAATGATACTGACGGGAAAAACCCTTATCTTTAAATGTTATCACTGTCTCCTTGGTAAAGTGCATCTCCTGTAGGTAAAGGATCAGGGCTTTGAGGTTGGAGGTAAAATTAAACATAATTGTTTTTTTTATGGGGTTTCCAATACCCTCACATTTCAAGAACAAATGGATACCAATTTACTCATCGAGGAAAAAAACAAAAACAATATATACAGTTAAAAGAGAAGTATGGTTTTCTCCCCCCCCCCCATCATCCTTACCTAGGTGGATGCAGCATCGGTCCGATGCTGCATCTGTCCCCCTTTGCCTTGGCACGCCGATCACTCTGTTTTCACAGCTCTGTGAGCAGAGAGCTGTAGACTGTCAGTCACAGCTCTCTGTTCTTCTCCCTCCATACTCATTGGAGCGCTGGGCAGTGGAGGGGGCGGAGCAGGCTGTCTCAGCCTCTCAGTGGCTCACTGAGAGGCTGAGATGGGTGTAAGTCCAGGCACCTGGCGGATCCAGATGACGCGGTGCCTGGACTGAAATCGGTGATATCAGCAGAGAGCAGACTTCAACCCACTCTCTGCTGAAAACGGGTCACAGGAGTGCATTCCTGTGATCCATAGGAGAAGCCCAGCCAAACAAGCTTTGACTGGAATTCTTCTTTAAATAGACACCTAACCAGCAAACAGTTATAACCATTTATCCCTTTGTCTATCCCCGTGATCAGCACTATCCATGCATAGCCATGTGAAAAATCGAATATTTTAATAGGCCTCCCTTTCCTTGTTGTACCATTTTGTGTCATAAACCTTCCCAAACATATTTGCTTCCAGAAGGGAGATGGGAAAAAAAGCACCACTGCGCCTGTGACCTCCTGCATAAAGAAAAAAAAAAGCCCAAACAAAATGAAAAAAATGTGTACACATATACTTTCCCTCCCTTCCACCCTCCCTCAATCCCTCCTCCCTCTCGACCCATCTCTCCTAGGGGCTTTAGATGTGACCTCCCAAATTCCTTTTCGTGTATATATAAGTATTAACCCTCCCCTCCCTACTTCTACTATCTTGTGTCAATGCAAAAGCACTAGTGACTCTCTAAATATTTACACACTTGAGCCTATAGCTCTACCCTATTGCTCCTAGTAAAAAAATGATTGTGATAAAGTGTAAACCGTACTATTCTTTAAAAACGATATAAGGTATTAGGTGTCTTATTTCTGGATCCTATTATGCCTGTAAGGATTGTTCATTCTTTTCCAGGCAAGAGACTGCAGAGGTAGGTGCATCTAAAAAACGTATTCCCCATTTGCTATGACTCTCAGGACCCTCAGTCATGCGGGGTATAACATGGCATATTGCACATTTAACTGCCTCAGACGTCTCTTGACTGCTACCATTTTCACTCTCCTAGACTGTATTTCTGCGAAAAAAATGGAAAAAAATGGATTCTAACACCATTGTACATTATTACCTACCTTTGTTTTCCTGGCTGTCCGCAATACTATCTCTCTGTCCCTGAAAAATAAAAGTCTCATAAGAACTGGTCCTGGTCATTCCTCCAGGCAGCTGGGCCCTAAGAGGGAATCTATGGGCCCTTTCAATGGCAAATGGAGAAGAGAGAACCTCTTTCCCAAAGACCTCCTGAAGCCATTTTTCCAGAAAGTCTCTCATATTGTTTCCTTAGCTGCATTTAGGTAGGTCTATTAAACTGACATTATTTCTCCTTGATCGGTTTTCCAAATCTTCTAATTTTTCATTTTGTTTCTTGACTATGCCCTTCAAAAGTTAAATCTCCTGTTTCATTTGTGTTATTATGTCCCCCACCACACTTAATCTGCCTTCTAGCTCTGTAGTACATTTCTGCACTTTTTTTAGGTCATGTCTGACAAGTGACATTTCTTCTTTAATGCCTTTCAACTGTTCAAACAGATTGGGCCATTTTACACCCTTTTACCGCCAGCATTACCTCTTTTAAAGATGTTTCCGCCATTAGCTCTTTTTACTCTTCTAGGATAGAGGTCTCCTGTGAGCTTGCTGCTTTTGGGGTACCGTGTACTGAGATTATTTTAGGGGAGCCATTACGTAGGCTTGTGCATTTGGAGGCTATGGATGGAGATGTGGATAGCCTTGGTTGCTGCTATTTTCCTGTATTCTGAGCTGGATTGTGCACAAATGTTTCCAGCTTTGCCGCTGTTTCTTTACTTTTATCCTTTACTGTCTTTTGTAGTTGCCAGTTGACTTAAAAGATGACGTTGTGGAACCTATAGCCATATTTTTAAAAATGGCTGCCATATTTCAGTATTAATACTTTTTCTGGGAAGGCAAAAGACTGCCATTAAAGTAAACTTGTAAAGAGAGAAATATGGCTACTGCCATTGCTGACCTCCTCTGGAGTATAGTCATATGCTATCTATCCTGGCTTGTATTAACCTTTTTTTGCTGCCAGAGAAATTTTTTCTGTTTGTTGCACACGTTAAACATTTTTTTTTATAATTTAGGTCTAAATATTAGTTAATGGGGTTGCAAAGGTTCGTTTTTTATTTTCTAAATAGGTTACTTTAAGCTAGTGCATTGTTGGTTCACTTACCTTTTCCTTTAATTTCCCTTCTAAATGTTTTTTTTCTTTGTTTTCTTTGTCTGAATTTCTCACTTCCTGTTCCTCCTCAGTAAGATGTTCAGTAAGCTGTTCTAAATGACTTTCCACCGCTCAGATGATGGTGGAAAGCTTACTGAGGAGAACCAGGAAGTGAGCAATTCAAACAAAGAAAAACAACATTTAGAAGGAATATCGAAGGAAATGGTAAGTGAACCAACAATGCACTAGCTTAAAGGAACCTATTTAGAAAATAAAAGACGAACCTTTACAACCCCTTTAAAACCCTAAACAATATATATTTTCTGAAAGCAGAGACCTTGAAGAATATAATTCCATGTTTTTTTGGTCTGTTTTTTTATTCCCACTATCACGTATAAAATATGAGGTTGTGCTGAGTACATAGATACCCAACATGCCAAGCCTTAAAATTGCGCCTGTGCAACTGCAACAAACTTCTACACTTAAAATGTCCCAATGCGGATGCTTTTAAAGCTCTTACAGGTCATCAATTTAGAGTTAGCCATGAACACTGGCCCTAGAATTATTGCTCTCACTCTGACCATGTGTAACATGTAGTGCCATCAATGTTTCCATATATAGTTGACCTCAATGTATGAGTTTATGTACAAATGTGTGTGTTTGTGCGAGCAGGGGGGATCCATTTGATTCTTTCCTGCCCATACTGATGGGGAAAGTGACAGCAATAACCAAAAGTAATGAAAACCTTAAAAGTTCTATGTTCTTACTAGTTAGGGGTGATTAGAGAATAGACATTTACTGGTCTCCTTCCCTTCTTCCCAACAACACCCGGCATTCAGTTCTGGGCCTACAGTTGGGAAATTGGAACCTTAAAACCATGGTGAGGGAGTCACATGAGCTTTCAGAGGTTTGTGGAAAAGATTATTTCCATCTGAAGAAAACAGTTAGATTTACATACCAGGAGTGTGTGTAAACCTCACTCCCTGCTGCTTTTGCTGACATATGATATATGTCATGGCAACAAAAGGGTTAATGCTTTCTGAATCACTGATCTGAAATCAGTACTCAGATCAAGAAAGTCTGAGAAAATCATGAGTTCTAACCTGTATACTTGTTTCAGGTCAGTGACTGAGAGAAAGGGTCAGTGTGACAGCCAGGCAACTAGCATTTTAAAATAAGATTTCAGCAATAGCAGCCTCCATTTTTCTTTTATGACAGATTTCCATGAGAAAATTAGAGGAACTCTAATTATTTTACCAACGGGCCCTATCATTCGTTACAAAAACACTAGTAATTATGTTAGTTTGCTACTTGATCTGGAATGTGAAAGAAACAGATTTTGATAAGTTTCTACGTATCGCTTTTTTATGACTGACCTACTTTTCAAAATCCTCTAAATTAACAACGTTGTTACAAGCATACCTAGGGCCAATATTTGCCATTCTAAAATATATATTTTTAACTTAGTTTAAGTAACAAAAAATCCCTCACAAAATATTGGAATGACAACAAAAAGCTTAAAAGTTCAGTATGTGGTAAAAGGAATGTAAACGTATGTAATAATAGCCTAATATAACAGCTCAGTAGTTTATTTGTCAGACCGTGATTTCTTCACAGGATAATTTACCTGTTCTGAAAGGAACTTGTTCAGCAAGATGAATGCACAAATCAGCAGTGTATATATTTAGTCTGTACAGCTGACATTGGTAGTACCGTGTTTCTTTTACCTTCATCACTTATAAAAATACACACAAATACACTTCAGTTCGTTTTTCTTTCTTTTATCTTAGAACCATGCTCTTTTTTTTAACCTATTTTAGGAACCTTTGCATGCTATTGCACCTAGTTAATAAAAAAATCCTCAAAATGAAATCATGGGTAAAAAAAAACCTGTACAGGAGAACAATATGATTTCTCTACTTCTCTGTGTTCTGTATGCATTAAAGTGGCTCTGTCACCTTAACCACTTCAATACAGAGGACTTTTACCCCCTTCCTGCCTAAGCCAATTTCAGCTTTTGCTGCCACAATTTGAATGACAATTGCGTGGTCATGCAACACTGTACCCGAATACATTTTTTATTATTTTTTTTCACACAAATAGAGCTTTTTCTTGGTGGTATTTAATCACAGCTGGGTTTTTCATTTTTTGCGAAAAAAACAAACAATATTTTTTGTGTTGTTTCTGTCAGAAAATGTTGTAGATAAGAAATTTTTCTCCTTCACTAATGTGCGCTGATAATGCTGCACTGATAGACAGCACTGATGGGCACTGTTGAAGCGGCACTAAAGGGCACTGATACGGTAGCACAAATTTTCAGCACTGATAGGCATCACTAATATGCAGCACTGATAGGCGGCACTTATGGGCAATGATATGTGGCACGGATAGGCATTGATGGGCAGCGATAATTGGGCACTGATGGGCGGCACTGATGGACACTGAAGGGCAGCACTGACTTGCATCACTGATGGTTACGTATTGGGCACACATTGGCATCACTGATAGGCACAGATTGGCATTACAGATGGGCACAGACTGGGTACTGTTGAGGCTGCACTGATGATCAGTGTCCTGATTATCTGTACAGGTCTCCCCTGTAAGGAGATGCCACTGATCAGATATCCTTTCCTCACACTCTGTCAGTGTGAGGCGAGGAGAGCCAATAAATGGCATTTCCTTTTTTACATGTGATCATCTGTGATTGGACACAGATGTGAAAAATGTTGGTGTCCCCAAATGTTAGTGGTCAATGTTGAAGTACAAAAAGAATAATGTGAATCCCACCTATATATAAATTGCAGTACTCACCGATACCATGTTGGGGGGTGTAATCAAATATATATAGCCACAAAATAAAAAAAGAAACAGACAAATACAAAAAGTTAACTGCATATTTATTAAATACTAAAAGCATGTATTAAACAACAATGCCAAAAGACATACAGGGAGTGCAGAATTATTAGGCAAATGAGTATTTTGACCACATCATCCTCTTTATGCATGTTGTCTTACTCCAAGCTGTATAGGCTCGAAAGCCTACTACCAATTAAGCATATTAGGTGATGTGCATCTCTGTAATGAGAAGGGGTGTGGTCTAATGACATCAACACCCTATATCAGGTGTGCATAATTATTAGGCCACTTCCTTTCCTTTGGCAAAATGGGTCAAAAGAAGAACTTGACAGGCTCAGAAAAGTCAAAAATAGTGAGATATCTTGCAGAGGGGTGCATCACTCTTAAAATTGCAAAGCTTCTGAAGCGTGATCATCGAACAATCAAGCGTTTCATTCAAAATAGTCAACAGGGTCGCAAGAAGCGTGTGGAAAAACCAAGGCGCAAAATAACTGCCCATGAACTGAGAAAAGTCAAGCGTGCAGCTGCCAAGATGCCACTTGCCACCAGTTTGGCCATATTTCAGAGCTGCAACATCACTGGAGTGCCCAAAAGCACAAGGTGTGCAATACTCAGAGACATGGCCAAGGTAAGAAAGGCTGAAAGACGACCACCACTGAACAAGACACACAAGCTGAAACGTCAAGACTGGGCCAAGAAATATCTCAAGAATGATTTTTCTAAGGTTTTATGGACTGCTGAAATGAGAGTGAGTCTTGATGGGCCAGATGGATGGGCCCGTGGCTGGATTGGTAAAGGGCAGAGAGCTCCAGTCCGACTCAGACGCCAGCAAGGTGGAGGTGGAGTACTGGTTTGGGCTGGTATCATCAAAGATGAGCTTGTGGGGCCTTTTCGGGTTGAGGATGGAGTCAAGCTCAACTCCCAGTCCTACTGCCAGTTTCTGGAAGACACCTTTTTCAAGCAGTGGTACAGGAAGAAGTCTGCATCCTTCAAGAAAAACATGATTTTCATGCATGACAATGCTCCAGCACACGCGTCCAAGTACTCCACAGCATGGCTGGCAAGAAAGGGTATAAAAGAAGAAAAACTAATGACATGGCCTCCTTGTTCACCTGATCTGAACCCCATTGAGAACCTGTGGTCCATCATCAAATGTGAGATTTACAAGGAGGGAAAACAGTACACCTCTCTGAACAGTGTCTGGGAGGCTGTGGTTACTGCTGCACGCAATGTTGATGGTGAACAGATCAAAACACTGACAGAATCCATGGCTGGCAGGCTTTTGAGTGTCCTTGCAAAGAAAGGTGGCTATATTGGTCACTGATTTGTTTTTGTTTTGTTTTTGAATGTCAGAAATGTATATTTGTGAATGTTCAGATGTTATATTGGTTTCACTGGTAAAAATAAATAATTGAAATGGGTATATATTTGTTTTTTGTTAAGTTGCCTAATAATTATGCACAGTAATAGTCACCTGCACACACAGATATCCCCCTAAAATAGCTAAAACTAAAAACAAACTAAAAACTACTTCCAAAAATATTCAGCTTTGATATTAATGAGTTTTTTGGGTTCATTGAGAACATGGTTGTTGTTCAATAATAAAATTAATCCTCAAAAATACAACTTGCCTAATAATTCTGCACTCCCTGTATATAAAACCTAAATCCCCTATCTAATAGGGAACCATACCCAAAACATTCCCCATAGGTGAATCCAGTGACGGCATGAACAGTTGACTAAATCAGGATATGCCTCCCTAGAAGAGGGAAAAAAGGGAATGCGGCATACACAAACCGCCTCCCCCCCACCCCCACAGGACCACAGACAACCCCAAATACCCCCAAACAATGACTGAATCACTATTTAAATAAATCCCTATCTAGAACATTCCTACACAGTGCAGTGACTCCCTGAAAATCAGGTGGCCATAGGGGTTTATTTAAATAGTGATTCAGTCATCTGTATATATGTCTTTTGGTATTGTTTTTTGATACATGCTTTAAGTATTTAATAAATATGCAGTTAACTCTTTAGGGAGTGTATTTGTCTTCTTATTATTTTTTAATTTTGTGTCAATGTAGAAGTAACATCTTACATTGTAAGTCAGTCAAAATATGTTAGTGGTCAGTGTAGGTTGGAGATCAATTCACTATTGCTACAGATGATCTGAAGGTTTGGTCCAAGCACAAGTTTGGACCAAACTTTGACTGTTCAGGACAGCGGCGTAAGTAAGTCCTTCAGGACTCCCAACCAGGGGCCCTTTCCCTCAGAGTCTGGTGCCCTTTACTCCCATTGTGGGCCCTTTATTATGGTCACTCAGTGGGACCCTTTCACATGTTTTGCAGTGGGCCCCCTTCCTGCTGTATTGGACACCCCCCAGAGCAGGTGTAAGGATTTTTGTCTACACAGCCCAAGGTGCATTTTACTGCCTCCACCTTTTCCCCAACCAAATAAGTGCTGGGTTTAGGACACACAGAGAGCAGGGTCCATGAGTATGTAATGCACATAATACAGGGGACTGGAATGTGTAATGCATAGCAGGATCAGGAGTACAAAACAAAAAGAGTGCACGTCAGGGGTGTGTGACGCACAATGTAGGGGTCAGAAGAGTGCACATTTTCTCTCTCATTATGTCCTTTCAGCAAAAATCCCCACTCCCTCCCCTCCCAAAAAAATCCAGCCCTCATCTAAATGCTCATTCCCCTACCCCCCAAATCCTGTCTCCTCCTACCTGAGCAAATCCTGCACTGCCCAAACCCTTCTTCCTAACACAAAATGTCCTCCCCTTATCTCAGCATAAGTCCTCCTTCACTCTCCCCAAATTCCTCCTTCCAGCATAATCCCGCCTTCTTTGCCATCTCAGGACTTACCTCCATCACTCTCAATTTCTCCGCCCAACAGAAATATTATTCACAGGTTCAAGGTTTTTTGGAGTGTGGCAGTCCATATTTTCTTTTTCCATTTGTTGCCTTGTGCATTGCCAGCACCCTTTATCTCCTGAGACCATACTGATCATCCTAACACAATCCACCTGGAGCGGTAACTTTCTTTCTTTGATGGGCACAGTAGCTGCGTATGATGGGCACAGTGAGGCAGCATTTGTTTTTTTCGTTTGTTTGCGCCCCCCAAAAATTTGGAGCACCAGCCGCCACTGATGTACTGCAAGATTTTGTAAATATTTCAGGGATCTTTTACAAAGCATTTGCCAAGCTTTGAGAGGTTTAAAGTGCTGGTACCTAGGGGTGCCTACACATAATCTGCAGCAAGTTTCATTGTCCCATTTAATGCTCAATGTTGGGGGGGGGGGGGTTCTGATAGTATCAGAGTTTGCCTGTCTCCTTTCATACATTCCTTAAGTGATGCAGCCCATTTTAATAATACACTGCTAGTAATGCGTGAGGGACAGGAGGGAACAAGCTTTAAAATAAATCACAATAGTTTGCTATTTGCATGATCTGAATGGCATCTGGGTGTAGAGGAGGCAATGAAAGATTTTGGGGCAGATCCACATACATCGGCGCTGGACGCAGCATATCTAAGATACGCTACGCCGCTGTAACTTACTTTGAGTTGGTTTGAATCCTCAACTAATCCACGCCATAAGTTATGGCAGCGTAGCGTATCTCTCGCGGCGTAAGGGCGCGGAATTCCGATTTGGCGGGTAGGGGGCGTGTTTCATTTAAATGAAGCGCGTCCCCGCGCTGAACGAACTGCGCATGCGCCGTCCGTAAAAACTCCCAGGGTGCATTGCTCCAAATGACGTCGCAAGGACATCATTGGTTTCGACGTGAATGTAAATGGCGTCCAGCCCCATTCACGGACGACTTACGCAAACAACGTAAAATTTTCAAAATTATACGCGGGAACGACGGCCATACTTAACATTGAGTACGCCACCAGATAGCAGCTTTAACTATACGCCGGAAAAAGCTGAACGGAAACGACGTAAAAAAATGCGACGGCCGGTCTTTACGTTCGTGGATCGTCGGAAATAGCTAATTTGCATACTCGACGCGGATTACGATGGGAACGCCACCTAGCGGACGCCGAAAAATTGCATTTTAGATCCGACGACGTACGAAGACGTACGCCTGTCTGATCTAGCGAGATGCCGTCGTATCTTGTTTTGAGGATTCAAAACAAAGATACGACGCGGGAATTTTGAAATTACGCCGGCGTATCAGTAGATACGCCGGCGTCATTTCTTTGTACGTATATTATGGAAGCATATTTAGGCAACTCTGGGTGCCTGCCCTTTGAAACTATATACTATTTAGCCTTTAAACATCAATTTTCTAGGTATAGTAGGGGTTAAAGTGGAACTAAACTCTGAAACAAATGCTAGCTATTTCTATTAGCTATTGTTTTCTTTTGTGTGCAAACTATAGGGCACAAGGGCACACGCACTCATGTCCACATCTGTAAAATCCTGATAATAGATCAGGGTGTCAGGGACAATATAACTCCTGTAAACATGTGCAGGAATAATATCATTAGTAGCTGCTTAATGCACAAAGAGGATGAAAGAGGAACACAAAGAATCAGCAGAGGAGAAAGCAGTGGGTGCATTGGCAACCGACAGCCTGAATTTTCCCATGGAAGTACCCCATCAAGAACACAGTGGTCTAGATCCACTTTAAATGCTTGTTGGTCTGGGGGGATATAAAGCAGAGGAATACCCATCTTATTCCTCACTCCTTTAGACTTCATTCCTGGCAGTTGCCATAAAGCTGCTCCTCTTTGCCAGTTGTACTTCTGCTTACTCATTGGCATAAACAGATACATTGCAGGACCAACATTGTTGGTGGCGAATACTTTAAAGTGTGCATAAAAACAATTTTTTAACACATTAATCCACCGATATAATTATTTCCATTACAGTTCATTTCCAGCTAAACCTAAAAAAAAATAGTATATAAGTGTTAGATGCTTCTCTCTGATAATAAGTCTCACTCCACCTATTCTTCTCCGTGACCATTGTCCCTGAGAGAGAAAGTGGAGGGTAATCTAACATTTTATAGTTGTCCTTAAAACAGGAGGTGGGTAAAGCTTTCAATGGAGGCACATGTGCTCATGACAACTTTCTAAAAAAAAGGTTTCCTTTTACTTTCTATTGTGAGTCCAAGGCATAGACAGAAAAAAAAAGACAATACAATAATTTTATGAACTTGGGTAAGCTGTTAGTGGAAGTCTTCATTTGCAAGCATTGAATTTGCAAAAAATGTGTGCAGTGGGAGAATGAGCATGGCCAGTCTTCTATAGAATTCAAAGGTGAATAATTTGTATATCAATTTTTACAGTATACAGTATACTATTTTATTACCACACATTCTAAAAAAAACAGAGGACTAATGGCTGTAAGGCTTGTTCTAGTACAAATAAAGTAATTTGTTTTTACAAATATTTATTATTGAATTAAGAATTGAACACTTAGGCCGCGTACACACGATCAGTCCATCCGATGAGAATGGTCCGACTGGCCGTTTTCATCGGTTCACCGCTGAAGCAGACTGATGGTCTGATGTGCGTACACACCATCGTTTTCAAAACCGATCGGGTCAGAACATGGTGATGTAAAACACACGACGTGCTGAAAAAAATTAAGTTCAATGCTTCCAAGCATGTGTCGACTTGATTATGAGCATGCGCAGGTTTTGAACCGATGCTTTTGCGTACTAACCATCGGTTTGGACCTATCCATTGGTTTGATTTTAAAGCAAGTTCTCTTTTTTTTGACCGAAGGACAACTGACCGATGGGGCGTACACACGGTCGGTTTGGACCGATCGTGTGTACAAGGCCTTACATGCGCATGCAGACCAGTATGTAGAATAAGCTTATAGCTCTGCATAAGTGGAAGAATGTGAGCATGTGTCTGTTTCTAATGCTGGCACCAAGCAGGCTATTTTAACTGATTGGCTGCAGCACTAGCATTATCTGTGAAATCTGTGATCTGTAACTTTGAACCTGAACTACCTTAATGATCCGAGTTGCATTGACCTGCTTCTAATATCCATCTGTACCAACCCTAACTTGCATTTGGATACTGTTTCTACCTGCTCCTTCGCTTCGTGGCCTTGTATGTTACTGACTCTAGCTTGAACCCTGTCTACCAGCTGACTCTGAGATGAAGGTGTAAGAGAGGTTGTCCTTCAAGCTCCTCTACCAGGTACATGACTTTGTGGAAGGGAGTGCTGCCATCTCCAAAAAAAGAGGGGTGGCCAACCTGTAGTTGACCTTCAAGCCAATCTTACTTTGTTTCAAGTTCCAGTTTACAACAATACCTGGAACAGGAAGCATGCACAAATCCAACAGGTATAAATATACTGTTTTGGAAGACAGCTTTGAACTGACTTTAAGTGACTAAAGTACAAAATGTAGCAAGCTTACAGATAATTGAGTTCCACCCCCATTGCACATTTGGCCTTCCAAATTGTCCAGTGGTAAAATATTGTTTCTTCGGCATTCATTCAACCCCTTGACATTCCCGCATTACTTTATTGGCCCACAAAAGAACCCAATAACCATCAATACAGGGCTAGTATTTTAAAGTGGGAGCTTGGTCTAAGGCATCCACCCAGTACTAAAAGATAGAAGGGCTGGTAACAATATAGCAATGGTCCTCATGTCATATGGCTCGTGTTCTAACTTGATATTTGTTGGCTACAAATCAGTCTGGTCTCTTTCACTCAACAAATTGTAGTACCATATTTATCGGCGTATAACACACACTTTTTTACCCTGAAAATAGAGGGTAAACCATGCCTGCGTGTTATACGCCGATATCTGTTTTTTTTTACCAAGAGGGGGGTGGGGATCGAGCGTTCGCCCCGGGTGCCACCCATTGGGAGGGTGTCAGGCCGGCTGCCCCGCCTTTCCTGGCTGTGGGACAGTGCTGGCAGTAAACCCCAAAGTCCAGAAAACATTACCTCGCCTTCCTCTGGATCAACTGTGGGTATGGAGTTGGGTGTATAGGATTTTACTGTGTTTTTTTTATTTTGTTTTTTGTGGTTGAACTGGATGGACTTGTGTCTTTTTTCAACCTGACTAACTATGTAACTATGTGTAACTCTCAATGCAAATACAAGCCCCCAAATCCCTCAACCAACGCCGCTCGTTGTGGTTGCTCTCCTCCTCTTGCTCCACCTCCTCCTCGTGTGTAGCTTTTGATTGGAGTAGGAGAGCGGCCTTGTGACCGTCAATGAAAGAGAGGCGAGCAGTCACATGACCGGGTCCACGAGAGAGAGCAGCGCTAATGGAGGTATGCAGAAGCTCTGATCCACATTGAGAGTGACATATGAGGAGCCGTGTATAATAAGGGGCTGAGGCTGACAGTGTGAAGTTGTCTCAACTTTTGAGTATTCTGGCAGCGCTGTCCCTGTTAGGCCCCGTACACACGACCGAGTTTCTCGGCAGAATTCAGCCAGAAACTCGGTTCAGAGCTGAATTCTGCCGAGAAACCCGGCCGTGTGTACACTTTCGGCCGAGGAAGCCGACGAGGACCTCGGCGAGGAAATAGAGAACATGTTCTCTATTTCCTCGTTGTTCAATGGCAAAAGTCGGCCTGCCGAGTTCCTCGGCGGCTTCCACACTAAACTCGACGAGGAACTCGATGTGTTTGGCACGCCGAGTTCCTCAGTCGTGTGTACGGGGCCTTACTGTGCCATGACAGCTGGTAATTATGTTGCGTGGTATTAAAGGACCATGTTGCTCCTTTTGTTTTAAAGAAAAACTGAAAATGGTTTATGTCAGTTTTATTTAATTGTTTTTCTCAGTTTACAGTATCTCACAAAAGTAAGTACACCCCTCGCATCTTTATAATGAAAGAGGGCTGTGGGTTGTACAGGGGTCCGTGTACTGTGCAGGAGGTCCGTGTATTGTGTATTATGCCGGGGGCCTGTGTAAAGTTTTTTTTTACCCAAAACTTTCCTCTTAAAGTTGGAGTGTGTGTTATACGCCGGTGCGTGTTATATGCCGATAAATACGGTACTTATTTCCAATTACTAACAACTGTTTCTTATAAAATGTTTTAATAAAACATGTAACTTAAGTTTATCAGTGTTTAAAGACAAGGTTGACCAACTAACAATATTGCTCAGCTGGGTTCAGAAAAAAATTGATGAAAGGTGAAAACTGGGTTACCGCGTATCATTATTCTTCCCACTGTGTTGTTAAGAAGATTGAAAGGATCATTAGAAACATTTAGGCAGTGGCATATTTTATACACAAGCTTTAAAGCCTAGTGCTTTCTTTTTATTTTTTATTTTATATAAAGTAGCAGAGACTTAACATTTTTTGTCAGGTTTTATTTATTTTCGGTGAACATCCTATAAATACAGATATTATATAATATATTGTATATGGAAATCCTTTGATAAAACATGTGGAGTTAATTCTCTAAACATTGTGGTAGCATCATCAGTTTTCAGGATATGAAAATTGATTTTGTATTTATTTAGCAAACAGTTTGGTAATGTATAAGGAAATAATTCCACAATAAAGAGTTATTTATTGATACATTTTTAGTAAGGTATCATGAATAACCTGTTTTACAGAGTAAGTAAACTATTCAGATATACATAATTTGAAATATCAATAGAACACATGCAGAACCAACCATTAGCTGCATTGTTATAGACCACTTGCCTTGCTTTCAGTGAGTGCAAATTGTAATAAAATAAAAAACTATGATGCGATAGCCATGTATAGTACGTAAGGCTACATGCTACTCTCTAGTACGTGAGGCAACACACTGACACATTTGCAGCCATTGAGCTACCTGCTGGGTGCTCAGTGTGCTCCTGCACCTTTAAGGAGGGGTGGCTCCCCTTCAGTCCACCTGTCCTCACCTGTCCATCAGAATGAATGTGCCTCCATTGTGGGGACTCTCATTAGTTAGAGTTAGGTACCACAGATACCAGGGTGGCGTGGAAGCAGAATAAGAGGAAAGCAGATAAATTCACAATTGATTAGTTAAAAAAGGTTTAAAACCCTGTTCTCTTCTTATTTATACAATAGTGCCATACAAACTAGCTAGACTTCTGACCTTACAATTTCAGTATTAGGTTTAATCATGTGAGTAGATATAACATATAAATACAACATACCAATACATGGGAACCCACAGTTGATCTTTGTAGACAGATGCCAAACAATGCAATTATCTGTAATTTACATGATATCAATGTTTTTCAGTGGAGGTGAATCCTAATCTGTCAAAATGAAGTCACTGCCTTTCAAATAAAGACACCCATCTATGGCCAAAAATTGACTAATGATCTAAGAAGCACAATCTTCACATCAATCCAGTGTGAATTAACAATGCAGAACTTGTAGATTTGTCCGTTTGATGGGCATGGACTGGAGCTCCTGCTATCTGAATATATACATTTTGATGATTACCCTGATATACTAGCTATTCATCCCTAATGTGATATTACTGCTGTAACATTTGGACTTGGCTCCCACTTTTAAAATTTTGGCCAAAGATGGATGTTTTCACTTAGAAGGTAGAATATGATTGGCTACCATGCACAGCTGCGCCAGATTTTGCACTCTCCAGCTTTAGTAAATCAGCTCCATAATATACTATATATCAGTGATGGCGAACCTTGGCACCCCAGATGTTTTGGAACTACATTTCCCATGATGCTCATGCACTCTGCATTGTAGTTGAGCATCATGGGAAATATAGTTCCAAAACATCTGGGGTGCCAAGGTTTGCCATCACTGCTATATATTATGACTAATAATGACTTCTGTTCTCAGCTGCATAAGGGATTCTCATTTGCATAAAGGACTTAACCACTTCTGTCCCAGAAGATTTGGCTGCTCAATGACCAGGCCATATTTTGCGATATGACACTGCGTTGTTTAAATGACAATTGAGGGATCGTGCGACGTTGCACCCAAACAAAATTGACTGTCATGGACATGCAATAATGTCTGGCAGCTTACCTTCTCTTCAATGTTCCAGATCCATGTAGTGCGGCGCTTCTTTACGTCCGGCGTACACTATGCCGCCGTAACTTACAGCGTATTTCCCGTATCCAATGCTTTCAACGTGAATGTCATTCTACGCAAAGCCCTATTCGCGAACGTTTTACGCAAACGACGTACACAACGAAAAATTCGATGCTGGCCCGACGTCCATACTTAACATTGACTACGCCTCATATAGCAGGGGTAACGTTAAGCCGAAAAAAGCCTTACGGAAACTACGTAAAAAAATGCGCTGGCCAGACGTACGTTTGTGGATTCGCTAGCTAATTTGCATACTCGACGCGGAAATTGGCGGAAGCGTCACCTAGCGGCCAGCGTAAATATGCACCCTAGATCCGACAGCGTACTAAGACGTACGCCAGTCGGATCTAGCCCAGCTTCAGGCGTATCTTGTTTTGTAGATACAAAACAAAGATACACCGGAGCAACCTAGCAGTTACGTGGCGTATCAATAGATACGCCAGCGTAACTGCTTCGTGGATCTGGCCCAATGTGTCCATTAGAGGCCTGACTCTCTTTCTGGCTGCCTTTTATCAACTCTCCTCCCTGTATGGCTCTACCCCAGGCCATCCCAGGAAGTCTATATTAACTAGTGCACTGCAGGTCTGCTTTGCTGTTCAACTTTGTTTGTTAGCTTGTGTTCCTGTCTGCCGTGTGCTACGTTAACCTTTCTGTTTTCCCGATTTTGGCTTGTTTCTGACTACTCCTGTTTGCCTGTGACCCTGACCTTTGGCCTGTCCCTTGGATACCCTTGTCTGCCTGTTGCCCCGACCTCGGCTTACCCATCACTATCCCTTGTGTCCTCAGTGGCTGCTTCCCCTCTCTCCCTACAGAGCGTGACCTGGGGGACCCCAGGGCCCGTATGCCAGACCGTATGCCAGACCATCAGAGCGCATGCGCTGGTGATGTCACCAGCTGTGTGCTGTGTGAATATCTCCTAAACACAGCAAGTTTAGGAGACATTCACTGTACCTACAGGTGAGCCGTATTATAGGCTTACCTGTAGGTACAACTTAAAAAAGTACTTTGCTACCACTTTCGGTATAAATCTAATGTATCTAATCAAAATCGACATTATACATCTGCTATCAGTATTAGTGATTTGTAAAGGGGGATGAACTTGGGCAGTTTGAGCAGATCTTGAATTTTACAGCAAGGTTTGCTTTAAATTGTTTTCACATTCTTAACCACTTGCCGCCTGCCAATGACAGATTGACGTTGGCAAAGTGGTTTCAATATCCTGAGTGGACGTCATATGACGTCCTCAGGATATTGAGCCGCTGCGCACCACCGGGGGCGCGCACTGCGGCAATCGTTGTTGCAGGGTGTCAGTCTGATACCCAGCAACACCGATCTAGAGATCACGGAGACTCTTTACCTTGTGATCAGCCGTGTCCAATCACGGCTCATCACAATGTAAACAGGAAAAGCCGGTAATCGGCTTTTCCTCACTCGCGTCTGTCAGACGCGAGTAGAGGAGAGCCGATCGGCTGCTCCTCTGACAGGGGGGGTTTGTGCTGATGGATTATTAGCACAACCCCCCAGAGGATGCCCACTGGACCACCAGGGATGCCACTAGACCACCAGGGATGCAAAACCAAAACACAGGTATGCCACACTAGACCACCAGGGATGACAATGACACAAATAATGGATGCCAATCAGTGCCCGCAATGGATGACAATCAGTGCCCACAATGGGCATCACTGATTGGCAGGCATTGTTTGGCACTGATTGGCATCCATTAGTACAACACATACAAAAGTGCCACCTATCAGTGCCTATCTATGCCCATCCGTGCCACCTATCAGTGCCCATCCATGCCGCCTATCAGTGCCCATCCATGCTGCCTATCAGTGCCCATCCATGCTGCCTATTAGTGCCCAATCATGCAGCCTATTAGTGCCCATCCAGGCCCATTAATGCCGCCTATCTGTTCCCATCCATGCCGCCTATCAGTGCCCATCTGTGCCGCCCATTAGTGCCGCATATTAGTGCCCATCATCAGTGCCCATGAATGCCACCACATTAGTGCCACCTCATCGGTGCCCATCAGTGCCGCCTTATCAGTGCCTGTCAGTGCAGTACCATCAGGGCCCATCAGTGAAGGAGAAAACTTACTTATTTACAATGTTTTATAACAGAAACAAAAAAAATACCTTTTTTTTCAAAAATTTCGGTCATTTTTTTATTTATTTTTTGCAGAAAATAAAAATCCCAGAGGTGATCAAATACAACCAAAAAAAAAGCTCTATTTGTGGGTACAAAATGATAAAAACTTAGTTTGGGTACAGTGTAGCACGACCGCGCAATTGTCATTCAAAGTGCAACAGCGCTAAAAGCTAAAAACTGGTCTGGGCGGGAAGGTGTATAAGTGCCCGGTATGGAAGTGGTTAACAAAGAATAAAGAAAAACAGGAAAAAAGCGCCTCTAGGTCATCTGATTTATTTACATAGATGGGAATAAGTCTCCAACACTTACATGTAATATTGCAGGAACAGGGGTGCAAGTGAGGATGTAGATTGCTCGTATCTCAATCCTGGTGATGGACAAGCAGATCAGCTGGAGGAGAGGCAGAGGCTGATGGCTGTGTAGGCGCGGTGCTGGAGCACAGTGCTCAATCCATTCAAGTGTGCCGGACGGTAGCCGATAGGGGCCAACACAGGATCTATCGGCTACCGTCCGGCACACTGTCATCTTATCCCATATTATTAACCCTTGCTAACTGACTGTTATCATTTGGTTTTTTCTGAGCGCTGTTGCCTTGTGATTTTTTGTAATTTGTTAACAAAGAATAAAATGCTTTAAACATGCCACTTCTGTCTGACCTCTCCAGTTGCTTTTAATGTAAATAAATTAATTCTCAAAGATCAGAACTTCTGCTGTGTGTTTACATTGGAAGGCTGGAAGGACACAAGAACACATGCAAGGTGGATGGAAGAATCCTCCACACTGCACTATTATATTCTGACAGAAGGCAAACTGATCTAGTGGTTTTTATCTGACGGGGCCTTTGAACAGAAGTCGAATGGTAGATTGATTTCTGCCCAACTGCTGTGGCTACACATAGATCAAGATTTGTCCGGTCCCTGCTGAACCTGTCAAATTTCAATCCATCTATGGCCATCTTTAGTTTGCACAGAGTGGTATCTACTATAACAGGATACGCCCTGTCTGTCCATATTATAGGCACCCTCTTTTCTGCCTTTGTGGGACCAGAATTATTTTTTCCATGAGACAGGGTCAGTGTGAAACACATTTTAGTGAGTAGAGAGCAAAGTAAAATAAAAAATCCAAAGAACAAAAAAAATAACCACCAAAGCCAGCGCAAACCCAACATGACCAGGAAAAAACACCTCTTTTTCTCTAGTTACAATCCCTTTTATTTTACAGTGAGGAACAGGGGGAGCTTAATATTTTTTTTTGATGTGCTGACAAGTTCTTTACAAGGCTTCTGTAAATGCTACCTGGGCACCTATTGTATGCTGAAAAAGCAGAAAGCTTTTGAGAAGTGTTTAAGCAAAATTCATTTCTGAAGCCCATGTACACTCAGTCCAAATGTCAAATAAGTTTCTACTACATTACATAGCTTCTCTTTTCCTACTAAGTAATATTTGTCATTAGCATATAAAGATCATTAATTATATTGGCAGTTTGTTGTAACAGCTTGTGTTTGATATCAAATTCATTATGTTTTTATCAGAAACCTTTCCGCCTCCATTAAGATAAACACGACACCCTGTTTATTAATATGCCATCCATTCCGTTACAGAAGCCGCAGCTCAATGCATTAGTCTGTGGTCATTTCAGTGCCAACAGAACATTCATTTGGTTCATCAAAATCTAAATACACATCTGGCACAGACTTGTTAAAGTGCTGTGAACACTGGCAAAATGCATTTAAACTGTTATGCTGGCATCCATCATTAGACCAGTCTGCTTGTAAAGAAAAGATGTAGAGAAAAAAAAAGCAATGCTCCAACTTTGACTGTTAAATTGACACAAAAAAATCATCTTGTGAAATTAAATTAAGCGCTATGGTATGAAGAGCTGAGAAAACAGCTGGATATCTGACAGTGATCTTATGTCTATAGGTAGATTTATATGATTCAAGGCAAGGAATTTCTGTTCTACTTCTGGCTATATAAATCTTTCCACGAGTTCTATATTTAAAGGGTTAGTTCAACTTTACTAGAAGACTGCCTATGCAGATAAAGGGTGTCTGCAGATAAAAACAAACTGTGCAGCTTTGACCAATGTTGCATGCCTCCCAACTTTTTGAGATGGGAATGAGGGACACCTATCAGCAAAAGTATGCAGGCATAGGACACGCCCCTTCTCACGCCCCCTTAAAGGAGAATTGTACAAAAAAACTAAATTGGTTAAACCAACAAGTGCTTTTTTTACCACTTTTATTCCTTTATATTGGCCTTTGGAATTTACAAATGCAGCAATTTAGAAATCAGATGAAAGGTTTAGCGCTGGAAAACACTTTTTGATAGATAAAAAGTGCTTTTTTTTATACATCTATATTGATCAGACCAAAATGAGGGACAAATGAGGAGAAATGAGGGACAGAGGGACATTGCTCTAAATCAGGGACAGTCCCTCGAAATCAGGAACAGTTGGGAGCTATGATGTTGAATAATGCTTTTTCTATATGTGTAGGCCATCTACGTATCCCATGAAGCCTGGCTAGAAAACTCCCAGGATGTTGCTAGGACATTGCTAAGCGACGCCCAGCTGTTACTGTTCACCTTCACCATCACATCAGTGAGCTCTCAAACTCTGAGCTACTGCATTAGGGGAGATAAAGTGCATATGAGGAGGTTTGACTAAGAAAAATATCTTAGATCTTAGATGGCCCTCCCTTAGCAATGTTCTAGAAGCATCTTGGGTTTTTTTTTAGTCATGCTTTATAGGGTACATAAATTACCAACTCCTATAGCAGGGGCATTATTCAATTTTGGTGAAAGCTGCAGTTTGTTTTTATCTACAGACATACATTATCTGCATAGGCAGTTTTTTTTAGTAAAGGTGAACCCAACTGTGACAGGAGTCACTTTGGAGGGGGGGGGGGGGTTTGTGCAACTCAGCTTACCTTAGAGAATTCTGGAAACTTTGTGTGCAGCTTCCCCAGGCCCTCTTATGTGTAAATCACCCTGTGTCTCTAATAGGGGCACAAGGTGACCGAGAAATCCAGGACTCACGGTACAGCCACATTGGAATCTTGTGTGTATATATACATATATATATATATATATATATATATATATATATATATATATATATATATATATATATATATATATATATATATATATACAGTATATATATATATATATTGTATATTGTCTAATTTTGTTGTGTTTGTTGTGCACTCTTTGCTGTGATCGTTTGGGGTGTGCTTGTGTTCTATTGTTCTATTGTGGCTGTCTGCCTCAAATATTATGGGATGTTTAAGTGTGTTTGCTGTGAGGAAAGGGGGAGGGGGACTCCTCTATCAGCCCCCTTGCTGATAAGACTGTTTACTGATGGGAAGTTTGAATACACCTGACCTGTGTGTATATTGTCATTGGACAGTTTAACCTGCCCTGAATCCAAGGGTAGGGAGAGTGTCTTTGAGTTATTTATCTGTTGTAACATGTGCTTGAATAAAGTTAGTCTTCTGGTTTTTACCCAACACTGAAGTAAGGCTGTTGACTGGGTGGGCTAAAGAGTCTTGGATAGTGCTGGCTCTGGACAGAGGAAGCATTGACAGTGCACATAGTCCTGTTGAGGGCAAAGGTTCATCACACCTCTCTTTAACTAAGTGCATTCTCCCATACACACTTTTAAAGTAGTTTATTCATTTTTTAATGTTCTGAAATTGAATGTATGAAATTGTTTTAGTTTTAGTTAGAATTGGGAAGGATTTGCTATGTTTTTTTTCTGTCTGTGTATTATTGAGGAAATTCTCCTTCACTTCCTGTCTCAGAGACAAAACAGAAGGTTCTTCTTACAAAATGTGAGGATTTCTCCTGTTGACAGTTGTCCCTGGAACAGGTGTCTCCATTTTAAGATATTACCCTTACCTCTTGTTCTTGGGACAACTAATTTTTTTTTTTTTTTTAGCAAACTATTAAACACAGGAATACTTGCCTAATTATCCCTGAATCTGGCCTGGGTTAGTGGCAACTCATCTATAGCGGACATGTGGTATTAAACTTACTTCATTACTAGCCAGACACACAGAGACAGGTAGTGCTGTACATTGTACATAAACAACTCTGTGAACATCAAGCAACACAGCCACTTACAGACAGTAGAGGGCAGTAGAACCCTGAATCACTTTAAAACAAGTCCTCATTTGCCTCTGTATCTATATGTATTGTGTAGAAATTCATCTTCAAAGTTCACTACAGAAGAACTGAAATCTATTTTCATAAAAGTTTCTGTTGCACCAGCATCACAGCAGCCTGTCAGTTTCATAGTGTAAACACACAGGTGTTTCTTAGCTATTAGAAAATAACTGAAACCCAACTTTATGGTCTTTGGAGGTGATTTACTAAAACGGGAGGGTGAAAAAACTGGTGCAGCTGTGCATGGCAGCCAATCTAGCTTCTATCTTCAGCTTTTTAAATTAAGATTTGACAGTAAAACCTCAAAGCTGATTGGTTTCTATGCAGGGCTGCACCAGATCTTGCACTCTCCAGTTTTAGCAAATGAACCTCCCTGTTATGATCTCTAAGGGTCTTTGTTAATGAATAACGTTGCAGTACAAGTTACTAGAGAGGTCAGGGATGACTTGTTTTAAAGCTATGTTACAGAATGGGTAATTGGCCAAATGATAATTTGCCATGTGAACCTATAGGTAACTTTGCACCTATACTTTATTAAACGATGCACAGCTAAAAGCAAAATTGCAAAACAGTATTAAGTATGGGTGACAACCAGTTCACCCGGGTTTCGCCCACTGCGGTCGAGCTGTCCAGCGGTCTTCACAGGGGTGAATGATCCTGTGCCCTGTATGCCAAGTGAACTGTGTTGCAGCCTCCATAAGTGCCATTTTCCACTACTTCTGCAAATTGCCCCAGGGGAAGGCAGGGTGTCTGTGGAAGACAAACTATGTCCAAGCATTACAAACGTGATGACGTCATTCTGACGCGTTTTCACTCGTCAAACTAGCTTCTTCGGAGCGAGGAGGGGCTAGGGATGAATGTCTATTTATATCATCCATGACTGTAATGTACTGGTTGTCACCTATACTTAAAGGCACCATGCACATCCTCCTCTTACAGACTGTCATCACATAAAAAATAAAAGTATAAATAGAAATAACTGAGTCCGAGTGCAGCAGACCGGACGGCCGAGGAATTCGTGGTTACGCACAGAAGGCTTTTTTTAAATGAATGCACAGCATTAATTAAGATAAAAAAACCTTCTGCCTTTACAACGCCTTTAAAGGGATTGCAAAGTCTCAAGGTTTTTCACCTTTTTTTTTTTTATGCATTAAAGGATAAGTGCACCCTAACACTAAAATCTCTACATCTACAGACATCCACTAACCTATTAACCCTGTAAAGAAGAAATAAGTATACATACAGAATCTCACAAAAGTGAGTACATCCCTCACATTTTTGCAAATATTTTATTATATCGTTTCATGCGACAACACTGAAGAAATTACACTTGTAAAGTAGCAAGTATAACAGTGTAAATTTGCTGTTCCCTTAAAATAACTCAACACACAGCCATTAATGTCTAAACCGCTGGCAACAAAAGTGAGTACACCCCTAAGTGAAAATGTCCAAATTGGGCCCAATTAGCCATTTTCCCTCCCCGGTGTCATGTTATTTGTTAGTGTCTCAGGTGTGAATGGGGAGCAGATGTGTTAAATTTGGTGTTATCGCTCTCACTCTCTCATACTGGTCACTGGTAGTTCAACATGGCACCTCATGGCAAAGAACTCTCTGAGGATCTGAAACAAATTATTGTTTTACATAAAGATGGCCTAGGCTATGAGAAGATTGCCAAGACCCTAAAACTGAGCTGCAGCATGGTGGCCAAGACCACACAGTGGTTTAACAGGTTCCACTCAGAACAGGCCACACCATGGTTGACCAAAGAAGTTGAGTGTACATGCTCAGCATCATATCCAGAGGTTGTCTTTGGGGAAAAGGGGTATGAGTTCTGCCAGCATTGCTGCAGAGGTTGAAGGGGTGGGGGGTCCGCCTGCCAGTGCTCAGACCACACGCCGCACACTGCATCAAATTGGTCTGCATTGCTGTCATCCCAAAAATAAGTCTCTTCTTAAGATGTGCAAGAAAGCCTGCGGTCTGATGTGGTCTGATGAGACCATGATAAACTTATTTGGTTCAGATGGTGTCAAGTGTGTGTGGCGGCAGCCAGGTGTGGAATACAAAGACAAGTGTGTCTTGCCTACATTCAAGCATGGTGGTGGAAGTGTCATGGTCTGGGGCTGCATCAGTGCTGCTAGCATTGGGAAGCTACATTTCCATGAAGCAACAATGAATGCAAAGCCGAGCATGATCCACTCCCTTCAGATACTGGGCCACAGGGCAGTATTCCAATATGATAATGACCCCAAACACACCTCCAAGATGACCACTGCCTTGCTAAAGAAGCTGAGGGTAAAAGTAGTGAACTGGCCAAGCATGTCTACAGACCTAAACCTTATTGAGCAACTGTAGGGCATCCTCAAACAGAAGATGAAGGAGCGTAAGGTCACTAACATCCTGGCTCTGTGATGTCGTCATGGAGTAGAAGGTGACTCCAGTGGAAACCTTGGAAGCTCTGATGAACTCCATGCCCAAAACGGTTAAGGTAGTGCTGGAAAATAATGGTGGCCACACAAAATATTGACACTTTGGGCTCAATTTGGAAATTTTCACTTAGGGATGTACTCAATTTTGTTGTCAGCGGTTTATACATGAATGGCTGCGTTGAGTTATTTTGAGGGGACAGCAAATGTACACTGTTATACAAGCT
Source organism: Rana temporaria (assembly GCF_905171775.1). NCBI lineage: Eukaryota > Metazoa > Chordata > Amphibia > Anura > Ranidae > Rana > Rana temporaria. The sequence continues at coordinate 438,858,498 of NC_053489.1, read as the reverse complement.
GTACACTCACTACTTTACATTGTATCAAAGTGTAATTTATTCAGTGTTGTCACATGAAAAGACATAATAAAATATTTACAAAAATGTGATGTATGTACTCAGTTTGTGAGATACTGTAACTTTTTTGAAGCAGATCCCATGATGAGCTGTCAACTGCAACTTCTCTGTGGAGGCATGTGCAGGGGACACAGATGACAACGGAAGCCCCATAGTAAGTTAATAGGTGACGTCACACTGCTTCCACTGCTTGAGACCGAAACAGCTTCAAAAAAGGTATGCATAATGATTTCTTCTTTATAGGGCTAGATAGGTTAGGCTTATATTGTGGATGTCTGTAGATGTGGCAATTTTAGTGTCAGGGTTGACTTATCGTTTAGGATGATAAATCTTCTACGCTGCAACTGCTCCCAGACCCCCCCCCCCCTTTTTTCTTACCTGAGCCCGAATCGACACAGCAATGTGCACAAGCTCAGTGGTTCTAACCGCTGTCTTTCTCCTCCTTGGACAGATTGATAGCAGTAGAAGCCATTGGCTACCGCTGCTGTAAATCAAATCCAATGTCATGGGACCAAGGGCGGAGCAATGGACACAGCAGCGGAGATCGGGAGCAAGCCCGCACGTGTGCCCCCATGGAAAGCAGATTTTAGTGGGGGGACTCTTTTGAAGAGGAGGGGTTGTAATGCTGAAGGGGCACCCCAGAAGAGAAGGATCAGACCTGCTATGCACAGAGCAGGTAAGTATAACATGTTTGTTATTTTTATTTTTAAAACAAAAACAAACTGGCACATGAAATAAGAAGAACTTGTTAATCAATAGGAGGGCATTGTGATAGATAGAAAGTCAGATAGATAAGCAAAACTCTCTGTTTAGTGTTCCATATTAGTGTTTGCTTAAAAGCTAAGTTTAACATTTCCAGAAAATAACTGATGCAGCCAAGAGGCTTCAGTAGGTATGCAAAAACTGTGCAACTTTGTAAAATATGCATTCATTTTATTGTAGTACCTGTAGGATATTTAGGCTAACTGGAAGCCTGGCTGAAAAACATAAAGCGGAGTTTCCATCAAAAATATAAGTTTGCTTTATATTGTAGCTTACACCTGAAAAAGAAAAAAAAATGTTTACTCACCTCGAAATGCCTGTTGCTATGCGGTCCCACGAAATCTGCCTTCCTATTCACAGAGGATCCTAACGTCAGCTCCCTCGGCTCCCAGGATGCCGTGCGCTTCCCCTGTGTCTCCGGGCTTGTTGATGTTTATTGGTTGCCATCACAACGGCGTGCACTTTCGCCGTCGCTTGTTGTGATGGCAACCAAAGTGTTTGACGGTGCGGCGCTGCAGTTCTATTGCGGACGCACGAGAATGAGGCGGGACGGGCGGCCCTTTCAGCTAGTCATACACAGTATTCCCGGAAGTAATTGCTTGTGGGCTTCACAATGCCCGCAAGCAAAATGAGAATGCTCTGCAGGGAAGAATATAAACTGTTCGTTTTAAATAACTTGGCAGAACGGTGGGACTTTTTCAAATAGTAAGTGAGACTATAGAGACACGTACAACACGAGATAAAAGGTGATATTTTTAAAAATTGAAAAATGTAATGGGAACCCCGCTTTAATGTAAGCAATCATCACATCCTGCCTTGTTTCTAGAATCTGAAAACTGTTAGATGCTCCCTCCAAGCATTATAGGAGCAAAAACCAAGGCAGAAAAATTGCTAACTAGAAGGTTTTTTGTCAGGCTTCCAGGGGGTCCATCTGGCCAACAGATATGACAGTAAAGTGGTACTAAGGGCAAAATAAAAAAATATAAATATGATGTATTCTGTCACTGACATTGACAAAGCAGTCAATATTGTACAATATTTTTTTGTTTTAAATTTTTTTAACTGTACTTTTATTGTTATTTTTCAACTTTCTTTAAAAGACCAATCTGTGAAACAAAAGTGGAAGTTAAAAGGCTGAGACAAACCATGAAACCACTCAGAAAGGTGCCTATAATGGTAAAAGGAATTACCTGGATTTAGGCTTTAATTTGTTAGTCACTTATGTAAAGTCTATTTAATTCTAATAGTCCATCTAACACTACTTTCTCCTGACAACACTGCTGTCCAAAGGTGACTCCATAGATAAAGGAGCCCCCCTAAGATAAGAAGTGTGTTGTTGGTTCAATCACCAAGTGCAAATAAAGAAACAAATTCCTGGAAAAAGAAATGCAGTAATCACATTGAGCTTCATGTATACGGAACATTATTACGACCTCTCCTGAACGATTTAACTTTACAGATGGTTATTCCACATTTAAAATGTCCGTTTACATGCCGTGTTTAAGAAGCATTTCTAAAAAAAAATATAATTGTTTTCTTTTTTTCTATAAAATAGCCAAAAACAAAAAACACCTGTAAATGAAACATGGCTAAACGCAAGTTACTGCGTTTAGCCGTGTTTGGCGCTTGAAATGCCCCATTTTTTGCGTTCCAAAAATACTCAAACTGACTAGAAACGACTATGAATAACCCTGTGTACATGTACTGATAAGATGACATAGAGGAGAGTTCAGGAGCAGTTGAAAAAAATGCACAACTGCTCCTAAACGTCCATTAACCAACAGCAGTGTACATGAGGCCTTAAGGGTAAGGCAGGCCATAGACGCAGCCACAGGTTGCAGGAAAGAAATTTGCTTGATTCTCTCACCAACACAGACATTGTTGACAGTAATTTTTCCTGCCGAGCAATTGTTTTCTCCTAGCAGGGGGAAGACAGTGATTATTGCTAATGGCTATAACGACTGCTTTCAATAATCTCATATAAAGTGCCTCAGGCTGGTTGCGCCCAAGTTGATTGATCGTTCAACTTGGGTAAATTCTACTTTCCCATACATGGTTCGAATGTCGGCCGGTTCAGTGAGATTCAAACCTACAGTATGGCTGGCTTAAGCAATTTTAGTTTTTTGGTTTAATATTGGTTTAAAGGGTAATACCAGTCCTTGCAGAGATCAGATATGAAGTAAAATATCTGTAATGGGTAAACTTTCAAAACTTTATATAAAACGTAAATGAACAAGAATTCAAAATGGCTGCTCTCCCAACGAAAGATCCAAGTGTACTTTATTCAAAAATCCATAAAAGCAACACAATAATGAACATACAGACAGGGGAGAAAAAAGAGGTTTATCATTATCATTTATCATGTGCAACGCATCAAGCCAAACTTTTGTTCGGAGTGCAACCACCAGACGTCTTGTTAATTTTAATTACTGCAGCTGCAACAGGGCGTACGCCTTACTCTAGAGACCATACAGCCATGCTGGCTCACCTATGAGCAGTGGGACTTTGTTTAAAAATTTGAAAAAAATCTCTAAAGTTAGACGTTAAAGCGGTGGTTCACCCTAAAACACCAATAGACCGTTACATCCAGCATACTGCTGACATCTACAGTATGCTGGATTTTTTTTTTACTGCTGTACTTACGGTCTTATGTTTTTTTTCACGGGGCTTCCGGGTTCTCGCTCCCCCGGGAAGTAGGCGTTCCTAAGACGAGGCTTAGATGATTGACGTTCAGGTAAAGCGCGTCATCGCCTTCCGAAAAAATCCGAGGGGGACTCGGCACTTTACGGCGCCTGCGCAGTCAGCTCTACATGGCAGGCGCCGTATAGCACCGTAAAGAGCCGAGTCCCCGTTGGATATTTTCGGAAGGTGATGACGCGCTTTACCGGCACGTCAATCGTCTCCTGGGAGGATCAACACTCACTCCAAGGACACATTGAGCTCCCCGTCGGGGAAAAGGAGCGACACTCCCACTCCCCACAAGGAAGAAGACCCGGAAGTGCGGCTGAAGACAGGTAAGTGTACACATTTAAAAAAAATGACAAAAAATAAAAAAAGGCTGGAGATAGGTTAGCTAAAAAGTTAATTTTGAGGGTGAACCTCCGCTTTAAGCAAATAATTGTACAGAATCTGATTTTTTTTATTATCTACCTATCTATCTACCTACCTATGTATCTATCTATCTTACTCCATCTAACAGAAAAAACAAAACAAATCCGTGAGCATAATTTAACAGTTCAGGGGTGCTCCACTTGTTATATGTGTGAGCGTCTCCTGAGGCCAGCAGAAACTGTGCATGAATATGTAGACATGTTCCTGATAAGCAAGGCAGATGTTTTACAACTGATGTCAGTGTAAGTCGATTGCCAGTTTATTTGCCATTCCCTTAGCCGTCAGTCAGCGACAAGCTGATGTTTAAAAGTAGCTCAGCTGTCCTTAGGATAGTCTGGATCAGCTTTGGAACTAGTCCAAATGTTAAATGGAGTTCCATGCTTATCGAAGGCGGCCGTTCTAAAAAAAAATCCAGATGTCAGTAGAATGAAAATGTTGCCGCAAATGTTAAGTATGCTTTTATAACTGTATGCAATATCTTTCTAGCATCATAAACAATATGAAAAAAGTTCATATTATGATGCTCACATTTATCTTTTAATGCAATGCTATTCCTCTTTATAAGCATTTAACCAAACGTTATATTTTAATTATGGCGTGACATTTACATAAAATGATTCAGAACATCTGATCTGATTATTTCCTAGCATAATTATGGACAGTGGCAGTAATATGCTGACAGATGCATAGGCACATAAAATGCTCTGCTATTGACACTGTTATACTCAGTATTTACATTTACAAAATTGGAACAATTTCACAGATTTAAATAGTTTGTGAAGTAAGTTAAGTTCTGGAAATAGCTATTTGATTAATAATTAATATTCAACTTACTGCTTTTATTCATGGACTCATGTAGTCCAGTACTGTGATGTAAAAGATTAGTATATGCATTTAGAGCACACCAATCCACATTTCTGCCAGTTACCAAATTTTCCAAAAAATAAACTGGCACCATTGTTGTTTGCAAAGAATTGTACTTCAAACCATGGGGCTGATTTACCAAGCCTTTACTCCATGACTCATGGAGTAAAAGCAGGAGTAGCAGCCGTTTTGACATTTACTAAAGAAATACGCTGCTAGTGCAGTGTAGTTCCCTAGTTACTAATGTGCTCCGTGCGCCCAGGAGAGGGTGCATTGTGCACCAGTACAGACCTGGCGCACGGCACATTGAAATGTAAATTGCGGGGGTTTGGGCGGGAGTTTATTAGGGGGGGAGGTGGGGGGATGCAGGGGAAGTAAAGTGACATGTGTTTGAATGTGTTTGGCGGGCCGAATTGAAAGGGAAAGTGTTTTTTGAAAACAGATCCCCGTACGCTTGCACAGTGCGCCTGAACCTCGGGAGGGTTATTTGCATACTGGGCATGCGCAGAGAGAAATTTCGGCGCTTCCCGTGCGCCTTGTCAGTACGCCGTGAAAATCTTGGTAAATACCAAGCGGCGTACCCGTGAATGCGCTGCGTGACGCGGGGCACGGGAATCTCCGAGCTGTTTTCAGCCATGAAGGGGAACTCCGCGCCAAATTTCAAACTTGAAATCGGCGCGGGTCCCCCTCCAGGGCTACATTAGGCTCTTAGGCTTGATCCGGAACGTGAGGGGTTAAACCCGCACCGATTCGGCGCGGGGTTCCCCCCCCCCCAGATCCAAACCAAGCCCTCATCCCAAGCACGCAGTCTGGCCCGGACAGGAATGGGGGTGGGGACGAGCGAGCGCCCCCCCCTCCTGAGCCGTACCAGACCGCATACCCTCAACATGGGGGAGTGTGTGCTGTGGGGGAGGGGGGCACTGCCCCCCCACCCCACAGCACTCTTGTCCCCATGTGGATAGGGACAAGAGCCTCTTCCCGACAACCCTTGCCATTGGTTGTCGGGGTATGCGGGCGGGGCTAATCAGAATCTGCGAGCTCCCTTTAATAAGGGGGCCCCCAGATGCCGGCCCCCCACCCTATGTGAATGAGTATGGGGTACATCGTACCTCTACCCATTCACATGGGGGAAAGTGTAAAGTAAAATAAAACACCACACAATAAAATATTTTATTAATCTGCTCCGGAGCCCCCCCTTTCTTCTTTAGCTCTCTTACAAGGGGGGGTTTCTTCTCTCCCGATCTTCTGCCGGGACCCTGGGCTTCGGTGATTTCTGCCGGGGGAGGGCGCCATCCCTCGGTCCTCTCCGGAGCTTTCTTCCGTCTTCTTTCTTCTCTCTTCCTTCTTCTGCCTGTCTCCTCCGGGAGCACAGGGCTTGTCTGCGCTGTCCTCTCCCTTCTCTTCCATTGGATGTTGACACGACGAGGTTCCGCGCTGACATGCCGTGTCAGCGGCGGGCATGGACTTATATAGGGTAATGCCACCATGTGACCTCAACCCATGTGACATCACATTCCCATCATGCCCAGGGAATGTGATGTCACATGGGTTGAGGTCACATGGTGGCATTGCCCTATATAAGTCCATGCCCGCTGCTCAGACGGCATTCCAGCGCCGGACCTCGTCGTGTCAACATCGAATGGAAGAGAAGGGAAAAGACAGCGGAGACAAGTCCTGTGCTCTGCGGAGGAGACAGGCAGAAGCGGAAGGCATCGCAGAAGCCCGCGGGTGTCGCCCCCCGGCGGAAAACACCGTAGAAGCCCGGGACCCTCCCCCAAAGGCAGGAGCCTCACTGGTGAAGGGGGTCCCGGTGAATTACGGCGCTGAAGACGGGGGTGGGGTGCCAGTGCACCCCCCCCCCCCCGCAGAAACCGTCGAAGCCCAGGACCCTCCCCCAAAGGCAGGAGCCTCACTGGTGAAGGGGGTCCCGGTGAATTACGGCGCTGAAGACGGGGGTGGGGTGCAAGTGCACCCCCCCGCAGAAACCGTCGAAGCCCGGGACCCTCCCCCAAAGGCAAGGAGCCTCACTGGTGAAGGGGGTCCCGGTGAAAGACGGCGAAGCTCGGGGCCTAATGGGGTGGTGGTGGGGGGCCCTGGCAGAAGACCCCCGGCAGACTAATAAATTAATTTATTCATGTGTGGTGTTTTATTTCTTTACATTTTGTTCCCCAGGTGAATGGGTAGGGGTACGATGTACCCCCATACTCCTTCACATAGGGTGGGGGGCCGGAATCTGGGGGCCACCTTATTAAAGGGGCCTCTCAGATTCTGATAAGCCCCCCGCCCGCATACCCCGACAACCAACGGCCAGTGTTTTAGGGAAGAGGCTCTTGTCCCTATCGACATGGGGACAAGAGTGCTTTGGGGTGGGGGGGCAGTGCCCCCCCTCCCCCACAGCACACACTCCCCCATGTTGAGGGCATGCGGTCCGGTACGGCTCAGGAGGGGGGCGCTCGCTCGTCCCCTTCCCCATTCCTGTCCGGCCAGACTGCGTGCCTGGGATGAGGGCTTGGTTTGGATCTTGGGGGGAACCCCACGCTGGTTTTCGGCGTGGGTTTAACCCCTTATGTTCCAGACCAAGCCTAAGAGCCTGGTATGCACCTGAAGGGGAACCCACATTTTTTTTTTTTTTTGGTCTGGAGTTCCCCTTCATGAACAGCGATCTGTCATTTACCCATGTCAGCCCCCCTTCAGTTAGAACACACCCAGGGAACATATTTAACCCCTCCCTCGCACCTAGTGTTAACCCCTTCCCTGCCAGTGGCATTTTTAGAGTAAGCAATGCATTTTTAGAGCACTGATCGCTAGAAAAATGCCAATGGTTCCAAAAAAGTGTCCGATGTGTCCGCCATAATGTCGCAGTACCGATAAAAATCGCTGATCGCCGCAATAACTTGTTAAATAAAAAATACAACAAAAATGCCATATTTTGGAGACTTTTGCCAAAACCAATCAATAAACGCTAATTGCGAGTTTTTGGGAACCAAAAAGATGTAGAATATGTATCGGCCTAAACTGAGGGATTTATTTATTTTTTAGAATATATATTTTAGGGGATATTTATTATAGCAAAAAGTCAAAATTACTCTTTTTGGTTTTTTAAATTGTCGCTCTATTTTTGGTTATAGCTCAAAAAATTCAAAAAACGCAGAGGTGATCAAATACCACCAAAATAAAGCTCTCTTTGTGGGAAAAAAAAAATTTTTTGGGAGCCACGTCGCACGACTGCGCAATTGTCAGTTAAAGCGACGCCGTGCCGAATCACAAAAACTGGCCCGGTCATTGACCAGCAATATGGTCCGGGGCTCAAGTAGTTAAAAATTCACAAAACACTAAAGTTAGCCCAATTTTTGGTGATAATGTGAAAGATGATGCTACACCGAGTAAATAGATACCTTACATGTCACGTGTCTAGTGCTAAAAGTATTACTCTCGCTCTAACGCATGCGTCACTACCTCACATGTGTGGTTTGAACGGTGTTTACATATGTGGGCGGGACTTACGCAAGTCCCGCCCACATATATAAACATCGTTCAAACCACACATGTGAGGTATTGACGCGTGCGTTAGAGCGAGAGTAATACTGTTAGCACTAGACTTTCTCTGTAGCTATAAACTGGTAACCTGAGAAAAAAAAAAAAGGGTCGCCTATGGGGATTTTTTTAAGTAATGAAATTTGGCCCCATTGCAGGAGTGTTTTCAATAGTAAAGCGTGACATGTAAGGTATCTATTTACTCGGTGTAACATCATTTTTCACATTATCACCAAAAATTGGGCTAACTTTAGTGTTTTGTGAATTTTTAACCACTTGAGCCCCGGACCATATTGCTGGTCAATGACCGGGCCAGTTTTTGTGATTCGGCACGGCGTCGCTTTAACTGACAATTGCGCAGTCGTGCGACGTGGCTCCCAAAAAAAATTGGCAACCTTTTTTTTCCCACAAATAGATTATTAAATGTGCGTGTTTACTTCTGTCTTTAACACCTCCCCTTCAGGCTGGAAAGCATCAGATCAGGGAAAAAAAAAAAAAAAAAAGCTCTCATGCCATTGCAGCTTGGTTCCTACATGTGTGATGAACTGAGCATGCTCAAACACTTAGAAAAAAATTATCCTTTCTTTTTAAAAGGTGAAAAACACTTGGATGCTCATAGAGCGTGGTTTGGGTTAATACCAGGTGTGCGCAATTACAAGCTCACCCAAACTAGAGACTGCAATTTGTTCATGTGATTTCAATTGCTTCATTACTAGCACTGTTATAAAAAGCAGGGATCGATCATTCCTCAGCTGCCCTCAGAAGGGGCAGGCTGGCAGAAATGCTGTTGCTAAACACAAATGTGGTTTGTTGCATGGTTTTTGTTTTATTTTGCCAATGGTTTTGGTTTATTTTTAAATGATGTTCACTTTGATGTACTGTATTTGTCTATGTGGCCTTATTTTATGAAAAATGTGTGAAGCTATGGTTATTTAGATTTTTGAAATGTATTTTTGTTTGTGTTTGTTTGTTTGTCTTTTTTTGCTTTCCTTGTTTTGTTGACCAATAAAAATTACTTTAAAATTTTTAAGTTTGTCTTTTGTTACTTTTTCATGCTACATATGTTGACAGCTGCAGCTGAAATAGGTTTGGGCCTAACAAATTATGTGTGATTTTTGTCTTAGCTTCTTTCCTGATGTGTAATCATGAAATGTTTGCCATGTTTAATCTCGAGGAAATTAAAGACAAAGTGGTAAGTATTTTCTTTTTTCTGCAGTGGTCCTCAGCCCTCAAGTACCCCCGACAGGACATGTTTTGTGGATTTCTCTTATCAAGAATTGCTGTCCAGACTGTCTTTTAAAGCACATGTGCAAGATGAAGGAAAACCTGCAAACATGGCCTGTGTGTGGGGGGGGAGTTGCTATTGGTGGACAGGCTTGACGTGCTGATTTACAGCACTGTGCTTAAATCTAGCGCAAGGCAATCCTATAAAAATTGTGGGTGTTTGAGGGAAGCAAGTGAGTGTTAGAACCCCTGCTTTGTGGTTTTTTTTTGGGTTGAGCTTTGTGTCCCTTTTCTTAAAATTGGCTTCACTTCCTGTCACACAGCTGAACAGGAAGTGAGGTTAAAACCCTACCAGTGTCATTTCTTGGGGACACAGGTCAATCTAACTAGTGTCCCCATTAAGCAAATTGCACTCCAGCACTGCTGTGTACACCCCAAATCATGGGTCTTCAAACTACGGCCCTCCAGTTGTTCAGGAACTACAATTCCCATCATGCCTAGTCATGTCTGTGAATGTCAGTGCATTACAAGGCCTCATGGGATGTGTAGTTCTACAACAGCTGGAGGGCCGTAGTTTGAGGATCCCTGCCCCAAATGATTATTTAGTTTGGGGTTTAGTAAAGGCAAAGCCACTCTGCAGTACAAGCATAGTTGCTGAAAATCAGAGAGGAAGCACTGATGGTTTTAACATCCAATCCTGTAGAAGCAAAGTTGTTTTGTTTTCTTTCTTCCTTGCTTTTTTTTTTTTTTTTGCGTGTGTGTTAACCCAATTTCGAGTGCGTGTGTAGGTGTGGTGGTTTTTGTGGGAGGGGGGTGGGCGTACTAAGCACAGGCTTACCTCGCATAGCACACCCACCGGGAGCCGGGCTGAGACCACCAAACTCAATTCACATGTAGCCGAGACCAGGAACCGAACCCCTAGCTGCAGAGGTGAATGGCTTGTCAGCGCAGTGCCAATCGCGTTGAGCCACCGCAGCTCCCTATGGGAAACTATTTAGATTGATCTCTGTGTCCCCAAGAAAAAGATATTAGTAAGGTTTTACCCTCACTTCCTGACACCCAACATTGGGTGGGGTGCTCTAACACACACATTCATACATATTAGCCACGCTGTATCCTGGCCTATTGGCATGGTTATATTTTCTTAGGCCTCTCAATAAAACTCTATGAAATTTGTGCTTAAACTAGAACCAGGGGCGAACTGACAACTCATGGGGCCCCCGGGCAATAGAAGATTATGGGGCCCCTCTGGCTTACAGATGGCCACCACGCCAGGAGGCAGTGCAGAGGTGGGGCAGTAACCCCCTCCCCCCCAGTAACCCCCTCCCCCCCCAGAACTAGTGTGTGTGTGTGCCCTGAAAATTCCTGGGCGGGTGATACAAAAACAGGGTGTGGCTTTGACAGGAAGGGGTGGGTCATTTTTCTATTAGGAGGTGCAGATATGTAGTCAGGCCTAGGGCAGCACAAAACCTAAATATACTACTGCATATTAGGGCTTATTTAGACCGGATCCGATTTACAGCATGTTTTTATAGTGTGGGAGGAAACCCACGCAGGCACAGAGAGAACATGCAAACTCCATGCAGATGGTTTCACGGGCGGGATTCGAACCAGCGACCCTTTTGCTGCTAGGTCAAAGTGCTATACACTACACCACTGTGCTGAACGAACATGATTGCAGCTGAAAGCATGAGATCTTTTTTTTTCTCCAATACCATGCTTTCCAGCCTTATTGACCCCGCCTCTCTCCATAAAGAGGACCTGTCACACACTAGTCCTATTACAAGGGATGTTTACAAGTGGTTAAAGTGAAATAATAAAAGTGAAATATTCCTTTAAATTTCATACAGGGGGGAGGGGGTTTACACGCATGTTTCCCGTGCTTAGAACTGTCCCTGTACAAGATGTCATTTCTGAAGTGAAAAAAAAGTAAGTTTAAAGTACTCATGGCTACAAAGATTACAGTCATTGCTCATTAAAAAAAAAAAAAAAATGTATGGGGGTGCCCCCAAATTAAATTACCAGGCCCTTCAGGTCTGGAATGGATATTAAGGGGAACCCCGCCGTAAAACCCCCCCAACAAAAATGGCGTGGGGTCCCCCCAAATATCCATACCAGGCCCTTCAGGTCTGGTGTGGATTTTAAGGGGAACTCCACCCCAAATTTAAAAAAAAAATGGCGTGGAGTCCCCCTAAAAATCCACACCAGACCCTTATCCGAGCACGTTAACCTGGCCGGCCGCAGAAAAGAGGGGGGGACAGAGTGCGGCCCCCCCCCCTCTCCTGAACCGCACCAGGCCACATGCCCTCAACATGGGGAGGATGTCCCCATGTTGATGGGGACAAGGGCCTCATCCCCACAACCCTTGCCCGGTGGTTGTGGGGGTCTGCGGGCGGGGGGCTTATCAGAATCTGGAAGACCCCTTTAACAAAGGGGACCCCCAGATCCCGCCCCCCCCCTGTGTGAAATGGTAATGGGGTACATTGTACCCCTACCATTTTACAAAAAAAAAGTGACAAAAGTGTGAAAAATGACAGTAGCCGGTTTTTGACAATTCCTTTAATAAAATCTTCTTTCCGCGGTTCCTTTTTCTTCTTTCATTCGGGTTTCTTCCTCTGCTTCTTTCTTGGGTCTTCTCGTCCACATCTTGCCGTCTTGCCGTCTTCTCCCATCTTCTTCTCTGTCCGTCGACCTTCTCGTCCCGCATCTTCTTGATCTTCTGGGTGCTGCGCTTGAAATTGAAGATCCCGCCGTGTTCCCGCTCCTGGGACCCGCCCCCCTCTGACGCCACAGGTTAACTCATCTGAAAGTCCGCGTGTGGCATATGTGCGTCAGAGGGGGGCGGGTCACATGAGTGTGACACGGCGGGAACTTCAATTGGAAGCTGCGGCGGGTTTTTCTTCTCCGGACGTCGCGCTTCAATTCGAATTCCCCCGCCGTGTGACGCTCTGTGACCCCGCCCCCCTCTGACGCACATGACCTTCTAAGGAGCGGAACACGGCGGCCAATTCAAATTCAAGCGCTGGCGGACCGAGAAGAAGACAGGAGAACACACAAGATGCGGACGAGGAGGCCGACGGAAGGAGAAGAAGATAGGAGAAGACACCGGGCAGACGACAAGGCTGAAGGACGGAGAAGACAGGAGAAGACACCGGGCAGACGAGGAGGCTGAAGGAGAAGAAGATAGGAGAAGACACCGGGCAGACGAGGAGGCTGAAGGACGGACGGAGAAGATAGAAGAAGACGTCGGGCAAGATGTGGACGAGAAGACCCAAGAAAGAAGCAGCGGAAGAAACCCGAATGGAAGAAGAAAAGAAGATTTTATTAAAAGATTTGTCAAAAACCGGCTACTGTCATTTTTAACACTTTGACATTTTTTTTGGGGTGAAATGGTAGAGGTACAATGTACCCCATTACCATTTCACATAGGGGGGGGCCAGGATCTGGGGGTCCCCTTTGTTAAAGGGGTCTTCCAGATTCTGATAAGCCCCCTGCCCGCAGACCCCCACAACCACCGGGCAAGGGTTGTGGGGATGAGGCCCTTGTCCCCATCAACATGGGGACATCCTCCCCATGTTGAGGGCATGTGGCCTGGTGCGGTTCAGGAGAGGGGGGGGCCGCACTCTGTCCCCCCCTCTTTTCTGCGGCCGGCCAGGTCAACGTGCTCGGATAAGGGTCTGGTGTGGATTTTTAGGGGAACTCCACGCCATTATTTTTTTAAATTTGGGGTGGAGTTCCCCTTAAAATCCACACCAGACCTGAAGGGCCTGGAATGGATATTTGCCGGGAACCGCACGTCTTTTTTTGGGGGGTTTTTACGGCGGGGTTCCCCTTAATATCCATTCCAGACCTGAAGGGCCTGGTAATTTAATTTGGGGGAACCCCTACACATTTTTTTGTTTGTTTTATGAATTAATCCTGTCAGAATTGTCAGAGCCGACAATTCATTATAGCCGCGTGTGAATTTTAAATGGCTTTTTTTCCTTCTGAATGTCACTTTGTGCAGGGGCAGTTCTAAGTGCGGGAAAAATGCGCTATTTCACATGCTGACATTACACCCCCCCTAGGTACGAAATTTAAAGGAATATTTCACTTTTATTGTTTCACTTTAAGAATTATTAATTTCACTGCTCCCGAAAAAACGTCCGTTTAAAAAAATAAAAAAAACATTGATACATGTCCCCTGGGGCAGGACTGAGGTCCCCAAACACTTTTTAGGACAAAACTTGCAGATTAGCCTTTAATAATAACACTTTTGAATTCTCCCATAGACTTCTATAGGGAGATCGGCGCGGCTTTACATATTACTTTCAATGCGCCGGCTGCTACGCTGGTTCATGCGCCTAATTAAGCCTCCACCCGGAGCACTAATTAAGGCATGAACCAGCGCAGCGCACAGAGCATAGTAAATCAGCCCCCATGTGTGCATATTTTTATTTAAATTAAATCAGGGTTTACTAAGGTTTAAAAATAATAAGAAGATGGATAAACAGTCAATTATATCAACTAGGTATCCAAAAGAGTTATCAGATTGTCATTCTGGCATCATTTGAAATAAATATGTAGAGTTAATAACTCAAGTTCAAGTTCACATAAGTAGAGTTAGTAACTCAAGTTCACAGAGACAATGCGGTTTATTTATTAAAGCTGGAGAGTACAAAATCAGGCTAACTTCTCCCTAGAAACCAATCAACTTTCAGGTTGAACAAGCTGAGGTTAGAAGCTGATTGGCTACCATGCACAGTTGCACCAGATTCTGAGTGCACCAGTTTTCCTAAATCTACCCCAATGTGTTAACTTAAAACCACTCTTCCTTTTAGACCCCTTTCACACTGGTGTCGCCCATAGCGTCGGCGGTAAAATAGCAGACGCATTTCGGCCGTTAGCGGGGCGTTTTTAACCCCCGCTAGCGGCTGAGAAAGGACTAAACCGCCAGGCAATGCTCCGCTACAGCAGCATATTGCCGGTGGTACAGTGGCACTGCATGTTGATTACAATGGGCAGGAGCTCATTAGTCCTAATGCGCTCCAAAGAAGCGGCTGGCAGGACTTTTTCTGATGCCCTGTCAGCACACTGCTCCAGTGTGAAAGCCCTCGTAATGAATAGAGCAGCTGTTTAAGGGCGGATTGCAGGCGCTATTTTTAATGCTATAGTGCCTGCAAAATGCCCTCAGTGTGAAAGGGGTCTTACCCATGCAGGCAAAGTAAAGGGGCCCCTAACCCTCATTCCCTCTCCTTGGCAGCATATATGTTTCCTTCATGCCTTTACCACTCTATTCAGCCATCAGGAGCAAAGTGAAATGTGCAGAATTTCAGGAAATGGGTGCACATGTGACTCACTGCTGGTACAGCTTCTCTTCTATTTACCAGCGCTGGTGCCTCATAATTGGCCCAGCACTGTCACATGGGGCTTTGGTAGGAGCTCAGAGCCCTGTGTAAGCTCCAACAAGTTGGTTTGGTGATTACGGTCCCTTTCCCCAAGCATTTTGCTTCTGGGATGGGATGTGACTGTTTTACTGTTCTTCATGGACAAAGGAAAGGGTCACTTTAGAAAGAATGTTCCCCAAACCCTGTGATGTTGTGTCGAATTCAATAGTCAATTCCTGTGTAAGTTTTTTTTATATTCTCCTGCATGTGATTGGGTATTAGGTTATTACAGATTTTGCGAATCAATCCCATAAATAGTCATGTTATTCATTCTGCTTCATACATGCTCACAGGCAGGGCTCAAGTCCTGCGGGAACGCATGGGAACAAAGTTCCTGCACTTTTTTCACAGCAGGAACTCAGTTCCCTTTACAGGACTAGAGCAGCTGAGAGCAGCTGAGCCAATCCCTCACTAAGCGGCGATGCCCAGCTCTAGTCACTGTCAGGGGCAGGCGAACCTTAGTAATCCTTTATGTTACTGGCCGCTTCCTGTATATGGATTCATCAGGTAATGTGCGGGTATTCCGTCACTTCCTCGATGCCGCAATGTCTCCTGGGAGCTTTTGTCATTGTTCCCAGGAGACATTGCGAAGGTCTGCCGCGAGTTATCGCGGGATTTAGAAATAACTTGCTTCTTTCTAAATCCCATGATAACTCGCGGCAGACCTCCGCAATGTCTCCTGGAAACAATGACAAAAGCTCCCAGAAGACATTGCGGCATCGAGGAAGTGACGGAATACCCGCACACTACCCGATGATTCCATGAAGCGGCCAGTAACATAAAGGATTACTTAGGTACAGTGGATCAGAAAAAAAAACATGCGGTTTAGTAATTATACATATGAGCATATCATTTTTTTTTTTGGTGGGGGAGTGGATCTTGGGTGGGAGTTCCCACACTTTTTTCCCCAGGAATTGACCCCTGCTCACAGGTATAAACATAAGTGTAGTAAATTATTGCTCTGTAATCTGTTGCTAACTGTATATACCAACAAAACAAACAGAACTGAGTGCATTGGCCTCATGAAGTATTTATACCTATTTAAAAACATATACTGAAAGGGGTTGGGGGGATTCCAACATGCAAAACATAGTACTGCTGACTCATCTTTAATAGTTAGACATAAATTCTCAGAAATGTCTGATATGACCACAAAGTGTATAAACACAGAATGTGGTGTAATGGCAGATGTGTTTCAAGGGTCATGTCCCTTTTTTTAAGGCCAGTTCATTTTAAAACAATGCCCAATTCTGGTTTCTACTGCATTCCCTTTTACTCTGATGATCTCAGCGTGCTGCTGTTCAGTCTAAGATCCTGTTTCTTTCCCATCTCCGGATCACTCAACTTTAATTCCTAGATTGTATGTTGCATTCATGTTTTAGCTTTCAAAGGATAACATTTATTAGCATTGAAGCTTATTTACCTTGTGGCTACCCAATCAACCACAGCGTCAGCTTGTAAGTTGGAGACATCTTGAAAGAACACTAGTATAGTATTCATAGTTGATTGTCACTTGAAAAACAAGAACCAGTACTTTAATTTCTAAACTCGATGTCTTTTAATAAATAATTCATAAAGTAAGGCTTCTAAAACCGATACTTGGGATATGCCATTTTGTATGACAATTTTCCATCTATTTAGAAAAAATAATAATATTACAGGTATTGCAGACCAGGAGGCAATATGGTGGAGGCGAGTGAAATAATAATACACGAGTAGGTCGGGCACTCCCAAGCTCCCCTCCCCTGGCAGCCAGTAACCCAGCTATTCTATTTGCTTTATAAATCCAAACAAACTGGTTAAAAGTAATTTAAAGTGTATGGAGTTGGTAAACAGGGATTGTGATAGGGAGGGTCTCATTAAGAGAGATATTTTCAGTACGTTCAGTACGGACATTTTGTGTGCAGAAATTTGCCCCAACAGAGATAAACTACAAGATGCCTCTTACCTTAACAACTTTTGAATTTCCTGGAAAAGAGGATAAAAAGGGGTAAGTTGTATGCCTAAATCCTTTAATGTGTGCACACATCATGTATAAGGATAGTTAGTCCAGATTAGAAGCGGTTGGGTCTCAGGAACATGTTAGCGCATAGCCTCCATTTTGGTGGTGTTAACTTTGACCTGACAGGACATGCAGGTTAGGAAGAGTTAGATGGAGGTCAGTAAAGCCCTGTACACACGATTGGATATCTGATGGAATCTAAACCGATTGTTTTTTTTTATCAGATATCCGATGAATCTGACTTTCATCAGTCTTGCCTACACACTATCGGTTAAAAATCCGATCGTGTCCAATGCGGTGACGTAAAACACTACGACGTGCTGAGAAAAATGAAGTTCAATGCTTCCGAGCATGCATCGACTTGATTCTGAGCATGCATGGATTTTTGACCGATGGATTTCCCCACAGATGATCGGTTTTTTAAACATAAGAAACATTTTAAACAGGTTCTATTTTTTTTACCGAAGGGGAAAAAAACGATGGGGCCCACACACGATCGGTTCGTCCGATGAATAGGGTCCATCGGTCCGTTTTCATCAGACGAACCGATCGTGTGTACAGGGCATAAGTGTCAGTAACTTCTGCAAAAATTTTAAATTTATGCTCCTTATTGGGAAAGGAAATTATTTGTATATTACCACTTGCTCTAATGATATTTGCAAGGGGCTCAAAGCATAAAATAAAAAATAACTGCAAGAGTGGGCATCTCTGCTGAGTTGTCCCTGAGCACAGGAAAATTGTTAATCACCTGTTAACCTTAGGGCAGTTAAAACAAGTTATTATGACAGAACTCTATAAGAAAATAGCGCATTAAAAGATAAAATAATAAATTGCAGCTTTTGCTGGAATGCGCACCTTCATTCTGGAGCTCCTCCAGTACTACTTTCCTGCCACAAGATTGCAATGAAATGGAAGCAGCACAACAATGAGCTCCTCTATCTGTCAAACCAATTTTTTCTCCTTCTCGGCCTGAGCTTTGCTGTACAAGAACTACAAGAGGCAGGAATCAAACTAACGTCAAGTGTTGCTTGCATTAAACATGTAATGTCGTATTTGATTTATTCATGTATTAATTATTATACAAATCTGGTTTATTTGTGTTATTTAAATCTGCCTACAGTTCTGTTTTAAATAAACTGACATTCAAAGCATAAAAAATTAGGTTGGTTCTTCAAGGTTTCAATTGTCCCTGGAAAAAAGGGGTTATGCCCTGTACACACGATCGGATATCTGATGGAATCTAATCCGATGAAATTTTTCGTTGGATATCCGATGAAGCTGACTTTCATCAATCTTGCCTACACACCATCAGTCAAAAATCAGACCGTGTCCAACGCGGTGAGGTAAAACACTACGACGTGCTGAGAAAAATGAAGTTCAATGCTTCCGAGCATGCGTTGACTTGATTCTGAGAATGCGTGGATTTTTGACCGATGGACTTCCACACAGACGATCATTTTTTTCTATTGTTTTTTTATCTGTAAGAAAATTTTAAAACATGTTCTATTTTTTTTCACCGATGGAAAACAAACCAATGGGGCCCACACACGATCGGTTTGTCTGATGAAAACGGTCCATCGGTCTGTTTTCATCAGACAAACCGATCGTATGTACAGGGCTTTAGTGTTGTTTAATAGTAAACCAGTGCTTTGAAAAATATGTAGTCTGTCATTGCTGACTTTTATTAACATGCTAGTTGCCTGGCTGTGCGTGCACAGGCATGAAACATCATTCAGATCAGGACTTTTGCTCCAACTTAGCTTGATGCACACTTATTCCAGGTAGTGATTCGGGGCCAATAGCAGCCTGTCAGTTAGCATTGTTAGGAGAAGGTCATAAATGGCAATCTCCAGGCACCTTTGTACAGACTTCTTTAAAATAATACATAAAGGCATTATAAAGACACGGATTTAGTCTGGGTTCACACTATGTTGGTATCCCTGTGGCCACATTTGTGGGGGCACAGCAGTCATTCACTGGATAGGCTGCTGTACCTACAAGAAATGCAGGAAAGGGTCTTCAAAAACCAAAGCTGCAGGGAAGCTGTATTAGAGCTTTGCATTTTGTGCTATGGTTTCCAATGTGTGGGGGTGGCAACAGCGGCACAATAAGGCAAAGCGTGGGATTTACGAGCAGCTCTGCACCCAGATCTACAGTAAACCTAGCCTAAGTTTTGGCATTTAATAACAATTGTCTATAGGAAAACTGGGCTCAATATCGAACACTACAAAATATAAAAAATAAAATGAAAAAAAGCTTTATAAAAGAGAGTATAAAAAAAGTAAGAATCAATATATTATGATCATAACCTGCTTACAAAATAAAGTTATCTTCTGTTTAAACTAAACATATATTGATTTTAAGATTCATCTCTCTCATGCTTCAGCTTCATAGTCGTATTTCTGCTTAGTTTAAGAAACACTAACACAAGGAAGTAATAGTACCCTACAATATGTCCTAAGGCAAGCTATTCAAATATTGGCAGATCTTTAAATGACCCTTTAGAGTTTTAAAGTCATTTGATGGTGTTTTTCTTAACATGGTTAGGTCATCTCTTGCATAATTGAACATTATAAAAGCATACATGCATATGAAATGGATCTCTTATTGAATATTGAAAATCAGTGGTTGGTCTGAATTCTCATATGCAATCCAGCAAGTAACAGAACGAATATTGTTCCCGCTGTCCTGAGCATCCTTTTTTGAATTACTTTGTAGAGAAAGAAATACAGTGAGTACGGAAGGTATTCAGACCCCTTCAATTTTTCACTCTTTGTTATATTGCAGCCATTTGCTAAAATCATTTAGGTTCATTTTTTGTCCTCAATAATGTACACACAGCACCATATATTGACAGAAAAACACAGAATTGTTGACAGTTTTCCAGATTTATTAAAAAAGAAAAACTGAAATATCACATGGTCCTAAGTATTCAGACCCTTTGTTCAGTATTTAGTAAAAGCCCCCTTTTGATCTAATACAGCCATGAGGCCTCGTACACACGACCGAACATGTCCGCTGAAACTGGTCCGTCGGACCAGTTTCAGCAGACATGTTCGGTCGTGTGTAGGGCCGACCGGACAATTTTCCGGCCGACCGGACAGGTTTCCAGCGGACAACTGTTTCTTAGCATGCTAAGAAACATGTCCGCTGGAAGCCTGTCCGCCGGACATGTCCGATGGTCATTACGACTCATCGGACATGTCCGCTGGCCCGAGAACCCGTGCATCGCGTCAAAGTGATTCGACGCATGCGTGGAAGCATTGAACTTCCAGGTTCGCGCAAGTCACCACGTCATCGTCGCCGTCACGTCGCCGCGTCGTCACCGCGTATTCTCTCCGCGCGGAATTTGGTCTGATGGTGTGTACAGCCATCAGACCAAATGATCCCAGCGGACATGTCCGATGAAAACGGTCCGCTGACCGTTTTCATCGGACATGTTGGGTCGTCTGTACGAGGCCTGAGTCTTTTTGGGAAAGATGCAACAAGTTTTTCACACCTGGATTTGGGGATCCTCTGCCATTCCTCCTTGCAGATCCTCTCCAGTTCTGTCAGGTTGGATGTTAAACAGGCTTTTTTCAATGTATTATTTACTGTATTTATGTAATATTTTAGAACATAAAAAAATAATTTAAACATCTCCCTTATTGGGCCTTTTTGTCTTTTACATGTGTCTTATCTAAAATTTAAATAAACACCTTTAATAAAAAAACACCTCTCCCCCCCCCCATTTTTTTTTTTTTGAAAAGGTGGTTGTTGACACAGACAAAAAAGGTAATCCTAAAAAAAATGTTAGGGCCATTTACTGCGAATACACATGGATTGTATACACTAAAGAGCATAGGGCCAGATTCACAAAAGAGATATGACGGCGTATCTCCTGATATGCCGTCGTATCTCTGTTTTAGGGCCGTTCTAACTATGCGACTGAATCATAGAATCAGTTACGCATAGCTAGCCCTAAGACTTGACAGATGTAATTGAATTACACCGTCGGATCCTAGGATGCAATACTTCGGCCGCCGCTGGGGGGAGTTTGCGTCTAAAACCAGCGTCGGGTATGCAAATTAGCAGTTACGGCGATCCACACAGGTTTTTCCCATCGTTACGTCGTCGCAAGTTTTAGATTCCCATCGCAAAGATAGGGGTACTTTAACATGGTGTAAAATTACTCCACCATGTTAAAGTATGCCCGTCTTTCCCGCGTCGCTTTTGAATTTTTTTGTTTTCCCGGCGTAAGTACGTTATGCACGTCGCGATTCTCAACACGCCGGCGCGTCGTAATTTTGCGCAAAGCACGTCGGGAAATTTGCGAACGGAGCATGCGCAGTACGTCCAGCGCGGGAGCGCGCCTAATTTAAATGGTACCTGCTCCATTTGAATTGGGCCGCCTTGCGCCGGACGTGTTTACGATACACCGCCGCAAGTTTACAGGTAAGTGCTTTGTGGATCGGGCACTTAGACTGAAAACTTGGGCAGGGGTAACGTAAACGGGTTATGTTACGCTGCGCCGCAGGTACGAGAATCTGGAACATAGTGAATACAGAAAGGGGGCGACATGCTACTTTCTGTAGTACACCACACTGCAATTCTTTGTATATGTAGCAGCGCCAATATTCAGCACTGTATATGCCACTGCATTGCCCTGTAGGTAGTACACTAGCACTGTACAGTAAAACTAACACAACTATCTCTCCCTGAAATCGTTGTCAGCTGTCCCTCACTACTCCAATTTTAACACACACTGACTAAAGACCGTTGGGAGAGCTCACTTATATAGAAAGGGGACTGGCACATTTTCCAAGCACCATTATTGGCCATATTCTGCCTCCCGACCTCAGGTCACTGAACTGGGGAAGGCGGGTGATACTCTTTTGTTGTTCAGAAAAATGAATCCATTAGTTTACTGTTCAAGCAAACCGTGGACGAGCAAAATTTCCTGTGTACCCAACCCAGAGGCAAACTTGAATATCATTCCTAGCGGTAAGCTATGAGCCGGGTTAGAGCAGTGTTTCCCAACTCCAGTCCTCAAGGCACACCAACAGGTCATGTTTTCAGGCTTTCCATTATTTTGCACAGGTGATTTGATCAGTTTCACTGCCTTAGTAATTACCACAGCCATTTCATCTGAGGGAAATCCTGAAAACATGACCTGTTGGTGTGCCTTGAGGACTGGAGCTGGGAAACACTGGGTTAGAGGACCGCACCTAAGGTCTTTTAGGACCATACAGTAAAACCTTGGATTGCAAGCATAATTCGTTCTGGAAACATGCTTGTAATCCAAAGCACTTGTATATCAAAGCGAATTTCCCCATAAGAAATAATGGAAACTCAAATGATTTGTTCCACAACCATTTTCAGTTTATATTCCATAAAAAAAAGATTATAGCAAAGTGATAGGTTGTGTAATCATAAAATGTCCGTCCACAAATGGAAGCCTCCACAAGGGGATTAGAAGCAAAATCAAGCAGGAGCTACAGATTATAAAAGAGAAGAGAGGCGCCTCTAAGTGTAGCAATATGATTACATTTAATGAAGATACAACATTTAGCAACTCACATGGTTGATGATTAAAAGTTGCATATTGCACAGGTTTCAGGGGTAAAGCTGTCCACATAGACCACCCCCCACACCGCTGGCTCTTACTGCTGTCAGTCTGCAATCGTGACCGGGAAGACTACCCTGCAGTAGAGCGATCTCAAAGCGAGGCTTGAACCGCTTGTGAAAGGGATGACATCGTTGGCGGCGCGGAGGACGGTCTATGTGGACAGCTTTACCCTGAATGCCTGCATACTTAGATGTGCCTGTTTTAATCATCAACCATGTGAGTTGCTAAATGTTGTACCTTCCTTAAATGTAACCATATTGCTACACTTAGAAGCGCCTCTTTTCTCTTTTATACTCAGTTGTGACGCTACTCTTATTTCAAGATATCGCTTGTATATAAGTCAAAATTTACTAAAACATTTTGCTTGTCTTATAAAACGCTCACAAACCAAGTTACTCTCAAACCAAGGTTTTACTGTATTAGTATTCCCTAGAGCAAAGAAAACTGTTTATGTATCCAAAAAGGTTGCAATCATATTTGGGCAGTGATTTGTGTTGTGGGCCACAAAATAAAGTATGAGACTGGTTGTTGTTGTTGTTTGCAAAATGAGTTTCTTTATTTCAATTTTTATAAACATGTCTCAGGATGAGTTGTCAGGCTGCAAAATGTGCATTTGCTGAGTCACTTAATACTTTGAAAGCACAAATAAGAAATAAACCATGTGCTAATGCAGATGTTTGAATGAGAGAAGAGCTGTATATTTTCTCAGTGAGAACAAGCAAGTGACAGGCATTGAGATTTAAATGACAGCACATGACATTAGGAGTCACAATTAAAAGTCATTATGGGTTTCACAGTAACAAATTATCATTGCATGACACTCGTCAGGAAAACATTAACATGTCAATAGTAAGACAAGCAGCATGATCCATGACAACCAAGAGCAGCTAACTTGCTTCAAGCAGCCAAAAGACAGAATACCACAGAGTATCATGTTTTGTTCATCGCTTCAGAGGTGTTAGATGACATATTATAAATAATATAATATATAAAATATAAATCAAAACAGTACAAAGAAAAAAGTAAATGTTTAACCGCTTGGGATCCGCGCTATAGTCAAATGACGGCTACAGCGCGGATCTGAAAATCCAAGTGGACAGCAATTGACGTCCGCCCCTTTGCGCGTTCCCCGCGCGCGCTCCAGAGCGCGCAGCGGGGAAACTCTGTGTTGGCCGTGTCCCTTGGACACAGACAATTACAGATCGCCGCGAACGGCCAATCAGAGTGGCCGTTTGCGATGCGATCTGTGCGGCCAATGAGAGATGATCTCATATGTAAACATATGAGATCATCTCTCATTGCCGTTTTACACAGAGACAGCGTCCTGTCTCTGGAGAGGAGACCGATCTGTGTCTCTTGTACATAGGGACATAGATCGGTCACCCCCCCCAGTCACCCCCCCTCCACCTACAGTTAGAACACAATGCAGGGAATACATTTAACCCCTTCCTCACCCCCTAGTGTTAACCCCTTCAATGCCAGTCACATTTATACTGTAATTAGTGCATATTTATAGCACTGATCGCAGTATAAATGTGAATGGCGCCAAAAATGTGTCAAAAGTGTCCGATGTGTCCGCCATAATGTCGCAGTCCAAATAAAAATCACAGATCGCCGTAATTTCTAGTAAAAAAATAAAATAATAAAAAATAATAATTCTGTCCCCTATTTTGTAGGCGCTATAACTTTTGCGCAAACCAGTCGCTTATTGCGATTTTTTTTTACCAAAAATATGTAGAAGAATACGTATCGGCCTAAACTGAGAAAAAAAATGTGTTTTTTTTTTTAAATTGGGATATTTATTATAGCAACAAGTAAAAAATATTGTATTTTTTTCAAAATTGTCGCTCCTTTTTGTTTATAGCGCAAAAAATAAAAACCGCACAGGCGATAAAATACCACCAAAAGAAAGCTCTATTTGTGGGGAAAAAATGACCTCAATTTTGTTTGGGAGCCACGTCGCATGACCGCGCAATTGTCAGTTAAAGCGACGCAGTGCCGAAAGCTGAAATTTCACCTGGGCAGGAGGGGGGTATATGTGCCCAGTAAGCAAGTGGTTAAGGACCTCAGAAGATACAATAACGCCTATTGGCCCTGGTATACTGTTTATAGGCATAATAGGCACCATGTATGAAAGCAAAAAACAAAACAATCCATTATAGCGCAATAAGTAATCAAGTTATTCTCAAATGCATGACAATGAAAATCATGACATACACATTGGGTATAGCAAGGGTTGAACCAGTTGGCTCCAAATTAACTCAGTGCAGTTCCTCAGCAGATAGAAGGAACGTTTGTACTAATATAAAGGAACACCAGAGGATGCAATCTAAGTGCAGTATAATATAACTTTTATTGAAAAAATACAGTAAGTCATACATATGTGATCGGAATGCAAAGCACCTATCAAGTAGTCTGAAGCTGTCATCTGATAGGAATTCTAGAGGGGGCAGCAAAGTCCAATCCAAGGTATAGATGGATCAGCCAGCTGAAAGATATTTTACAAGGTGGAGAGCCGGTCTGACAGCATGTGTCACGTACCTGGTTGAGGCCGAGTTGGCAGGAGAGCTTTCCCTTACACCTCCTGTCCTGTTTCTCCTGAAAGTGGGGACAGGATATAACAGGACATGGAGTGGCTTGAAAGCTTTGTTGGAGATCCTGGATGGAAAGTACTTGCAGCAGGTGCCAAGCAGGCATTTAGGAAGTTTATTTTTATTTTTATGCCAGCAATTAGAGTGAGTAAAGGGAAAGAGATTTGTGAAGAGGGTAGCCTGGAGTTTATCTTTAAAGTAGTATGTGGGTGGAGCCTACACGCCCAGTACGTGGAGGGTACCTTTTACTGTGCACATGCTCACCAATGCCTAGGCCCCGGTGGGGACCACAGTCATGTGGAAGTCTAACATTGAGGCAGTTCCCTGACTAAGAGATGAGCCTTAACATTGTGTGCAGCAGTTCCTCTGAAAGTGCTGTCCCGTGCCACTACACACTGTAACTTGATGTGTGTTTGCATTAGGAGGGACACTGCTGAGCCCACTCCCCCCCCACCAGTCTAGCTTACCACTGTTACCTCATTCCTAGTAACAGGATAAGGTCCTGCCATGCACCTAGCACAGACCTCATAAGTGTACTTGTTAACTTCTGTCTTCCCGTACCTAAGTGACTAGGTCATGGATATCCATATTGCAGGTTCGGTTCCAGTTGCTACTGGAAACTGACAGCTAGGGAGGTAAACAGAACATTGACACCCCTCGCTACCGGATTTCCCATCACCTTTACCAGGTATCAAGCCTAACGACTGGTTGCATTGTGTCTTGAGCTAATGCTTGTTTACTCATGGCAACTACACCGATTTTTTGTTTACCTTGCAGAGTAGACATTTTGAAGCAGCTGAGCTTCATACTCTACAGGTGCTTTACAGACCCTGTTTCTTCTGATATGTCAGAACCCATTATGTGCCCCTTTAAAATAACTTCAGACCAGACTCAGAACAGTTCCCACAACTTTACTACAGTTTCTTAGTACAGTCCAACATGAACAGTAAATTACCTATAACTCTCTGCCCAGGAAGGTAGTAGTCCATAATGGCGTTCTCCATGTCTTGGATGTTCTCCAGAACCCCCGGTACTTCCAACAGGCTGCAAGATACAGCAGTCCTCAGTGGCTATGGCATGTCCTTTCTGATGTGCCTCATCTGAATCAACGAGAGAGACAGAGACAGCGAGAGCCCTGAACCCTGCCTTCTCCAGTACTTATATTACTGGTGAGTAGGCTGGATCCAAAAAGCCCAGGAACTGTAGCACACGCATTAACTCTTTCCACCCCTCAGCCTGGGCCAGCCACTAACTAGTTAATGCACCTGTAGACAACCTGTCTACAAGTAACTCAATTATTATCACACGTGACACTACATGCCTAACACTTCTGATACATATACTATTTAACGTAAGTGAATTAATTGCACTATCAAACTGTTATTTAATTCAGTACATGGGCAATATTATGTACCTATGCAAACTAGAAGACAGTAAAGTCAATTTGTTTTTCCCAAAACAACCAATCGGATAGAAGTTTTCAGATCTGAACAAAAAAAATATCTGTATGCCAGTTTTTATGTTTTAGTCACATGTCTTTAAAGCGTTAATAAACCCAAAACCAAAAATGTAATATATTGCAGCGTACCAATCATAAGATGCAGTGGCTGCAATGGGGATTTTTTTTTCACCCCCTTGTTTTCACCTGGTCTGAAAACACCTCCTTTATTGTGGCTCCACACTGAATGATGGAGCACAGGAGCACCTTTGTAAATCAGCATTGCCAGCTCCGAGGGAGGGGAGTGTTAGATGGACTAGCAGATTTAGAAACACTAACATATTGAAGCTGAATTCCAGCTAACACTTTATAAGCAGTTAAAGGACACTGTTTTCCTTCTTTTTTGGGATACAGGTTTTATATAAATAAATAAAAGCTGATCATTGTAAGTACCCATGTCAGTGGTAAATGGTTTGTCTCAACTCTCTAAAGCAGCCCATAGATGAATCATATTTGTTTTTTATCATTGAACCAGTGGGTTTAAAAAAAAAAAAGAAGAAAAACTTGATTCCCCCATCCACACGTTCAAGTTAGATAGGGGAATTCTCCTGCTGCACTATTGTACTCTGAGAGTGGGGAGGCCTGCTGTACCTGGTGTCACTGTTCAAGTGGTAAAAATCCAACAGAGAGGTTGTACAGGAGTTGTTCGGTAGATCAACTTCTGTACAACCACTCTGCACATACATGGATCAAAATTCATCCGCTCCCTGCTAAACCAGACAATTTTCTTTTAATGTATTGCTGGCTTAACTACTACATCTACAGCACAGCTTGTTCTGTTTAAATATAACAGTCTTATTAGCCAGATCACCAGGTAAAAGTAAAGGATAGAAAGCCCAAAAAGAAAACAAATGCAGCCATCACATCTAAGAATTGATAAGCAGCAATAGAATAAATGTTAGCTTTTGGGTTTAATACCACTTTAATATACCCCATAAGTTTTCTTTTTATTGTGTTCCTAATTTAAGATTTAATTTAATGTTTGTTTCTACTTCTAATTAAATGCAACAAATATGACTATTGACATATTATCAGAACTGTCTTAAATTGTTTAGTTAAAGCCTGAAATATATTCAGATCCAGTAGGCATCCACAAAACAGTTTAAAATTGTAGGGTTTTAATTAATTGTTATAGAGCTTCAGGCTAATGCAGTGCTAAACTTTGATAATAAAATAGCAATTTCCTTAAATACCATTTGCAGAATACAAAATGTTAAGATAGTGTAATGTTCACGGATTGACGAGCCTGTAAAAATGAATCAGAGGCCAATTGGGAAGTGCATTGTTAATGCTATTAAATATTACTTAGTCTACCGCCTGCTGCATGTTCAACAATTTAAATTTTAATTGCCAGCTGATGCAGACGTAAAGCAGAATATATGTAAATCCTGTTGAAAGTTAATGTCACTTTGGCTTCTACAAAGAGTTAGCTGCAGCTTATACAATTATCTTCCTGGATAACAGAATGATCTGCTGTGAGAATTTAAAGGAAATAAACTGGTTCCAGAAACTGGTTCCAGGAGTTTTAAGCTCAAGTAAAACGTTTAGGATACTTTCACACTGGTACGCTCCAAAACTGCCAGTAAAACACCTATGCGTTAATTTCTTTGCATCGCTTTTGCAGCGTTCGCAGTGCAGTTCTTAAAGAAAATGTGACAAAAAACGACACAAAAAACTGCTTTGAGGCGTTTTTGAGTAAAAATGAAGAGCAGCACCCCAGTGTAAACACATGCTTAGATTTTAACCACATGCCGACCGCCGCATGATGATTTACATTGGCAGAATGGCACGAGCAGTCAAAAGGGCATACTCGTACGACCCACTGAAAATTCCACCTAAAAATGCCATAAATCTATCCCCTATTTTGTAGACACTATGGGCCAGATTCACAAAGAGATACGACGGTGTATCTACAGATACACCATCGTATCTCTGATTTTTACTGGTCCTATCTATGCACCTGATTCATAGAACCAGTTACGCATAGATAGGGCTGAGATCCGACAGTGTTACACTGTGTTACACTGTCGGATCTTTTTTTGGATTTAAAAATGGCGCCGGGGGCGTTCCCGCTGATTTACACTGAATAATATGTAAATCAGCGAGATACGCGAAATTCACTAACGTACGCGGACCCGACGCTGTGTTCTTACGTCGTTTCCGTAGCGCGGTACCCGTCGTATACTTACCCCTGCTAAAAGCAGGGGTAAGTATTGTTAAGTATGGCCGTCGTTCCCGCGTCGATTTGTATTTTTTTTACGTAGTCTCTGTAAGTCGTTCTCGAATACGGAACTACGTAGTTTGCGTACGCATCGAAACCACTGACGTCCTAGCGACGTCAGTGGGAGCAATGCACGCCGGGAAATTCTCCGGACGGCGTATGCGTATTTAAATCGGCGCGGGAGCGCGCCTGATTTAAATAGTACACTCCCCCAGCCGCGGAATTAGAATTCCGCCGGGGGAGTTAGGATCCGCCGTCGCAAGTTTGGAGGTAAGTGTGTTGTGAATTTGACACTTTCCTCACAAACTTGCGAGGGCGGATCTTAAAACACATAGGTTACACGGATCTAAAGATCCGCTAACCTTTGTGAATCTGCCCCTGTGGGCCTAATCCTCAAAAGAGATACTCCGGCGTAAGCCGTCGTATCTCTGGTTCTAACTTTGGAACTGATCCTCAGAAGCAGTTTTCCAAAGTTAGGCAGAAGATCCGACATCTGTAAGGGACTTACACTGCCGGATCTTAGGATGCAGTACCGCATCCGCCACTGGGGGCATTTCGAGTCGAAATGCCTCTTCTGGTATGCAAATTAGCACTTAGGGCGATCCACAAAGCTTTTCTGCTTAGTTTTTTCGCCGTAAGTTTTAGTTTGCCAAGTGTAAAACTAGGGCTGCTTTTACATGGTCTAAAGTTAGTAACACCATGTAAAAGCACATTCAAGCGACGGCATTTGGTATGCATTCCCGAGGGAGAACTCCACGGCAATTTGTAAAATCCAAACCGGCATGGGTTCCCCCCCAGGAGCATACCAGGCCCTTAGGTCTGGTATGGGTTGTAAGGAGACCCCCCCTCCACCGAAAATTTGACGTAGGGGGTCCCCCTACAATCCATACCAGACCCGTATCCAAAGCACGCTACCCGGCCGGCCAGGAATGGGAGTGGGGACGAGCGAGCGCCCCCCCCTCCTGAGCCGTGCCAGGCCGCATGCCCTCAACATGGGGGGGTTGGGTGCTCTGGGGCAGGGGGGCGCACTGCGGGCCCCCCCACCCCAGAGCACCCTGTCCCCATGTTGATGAGGACAGGACCTCTTCCCGACAACCCTTGCCGTTGGTTGTCGGGGTATGCGGGCGGGGGCTTATCGGAATCTGGGAGTCCCCTTTAATAAGGGGGCCCCCAGATACCGGCCCCCCACCCTAAGTGAATGGATATGGGGTACATCGTACCCCTATCCATTCACCTGGAGGCAAAAAGTTAAAGTTATTAAACACACAACACAAGGGTTTTTAAAATAATTTATTAGTCTGCTCCGGAGGCCCCCCCTGTCTTCTTTATTAGCTCTAATACCAGGGGGGGATTCTTCTTCCGCTCTCCGGGGGTCTTCTCCGCTCTCCGGGGGGGCTTCTTCTTCCGCTCTCCGGGGGGGGGTCTTCTCCGCTCTCCGGGGGTCTTCTTCTATCCTCGCCGCTCTCCGCTGTTGACTTGGCGCACCCCGGTTCTTCTGCAGCTGTCCGGTGCCTTCTTCTTCAGCGCTGGCTGCCTGCTATCTTCGTGTGTTAGCTCAATTAGTAGCAGGCAGCCATCGCGGTCTTCTGTGACGTCAGGTTCTTCTCTTCTGTTCTTCTCCCCTCTTCCGATGTTGACTCGTCGCCTCTTGTCACTGCAATGATGAAAGGGCGCCTTGCATCCCATTTATATAGGCATCACCGTCCCATCATGCTCCGGCAGGTACCCACGTGGTGGGTGCCTACCCACGTGCACCCACCACGTGGGTACCTACCGGAGCATGATGGGACGGTGATGCCTATATAAATGGGATGCAAGGCGCGCTTCCATCATTGCAGTGTCAAGAGGCGACGAGTCAACATCGGAAGAGGGGAGAAGAACAGAAGAGAAGAACCTGACGTCACAGAAGACCGCGATGGCTGCCTGCTACTAATTGAGCTAACACACGAAGATAGCAGGCAGCCAGCGCTGAAGAAGAAGGCACCGGACAGCTGCAGAAGAACCGGGGTGCGCCGAGTCAACAGCGGAGAGCGGCGAGGATAGAAGAAGACCCCCGGAGAGCGGAGAAGACCCCCCCCCGGAGAGCGGAAGAAGAAGCCCCCCCCGGAGAGCGGAGAAGACCCCCGGAGAGCGGAAGAAGAAGCCCCCCCTGGTATTAGAGCTAATAAAGAAGACAGGGGGGGCCTCCGGAGCAGACTAATAAATTATTTTAAAAACCCTTGTGTTGTGTGTTTAATAACTTTAACTTTTTGCCTCCAGGTGAATGGATAGGGGTACGATGTACCCCATATCCATTCACTTAGGGTGGGGGGCCGGTATCTGGGGGCCCCCTTATTTGAGGGGACTCCCAGATTCCGATAAGCCCCCGCCCGCATACCCCGACAACCAACGGCAAGGGTTGTCGGGAAGAGGTCCTGTCCTCATCAACATGGGGACAGGGTGCTCTGGGGTGGGGGGGCCCGCAGTGCGCCCCCCTGCCCCAGAGCACCCAACCCCCCCATGTTGAGGGCATGCGGCCTGGCACGGCTCAGGAGGGGGGGGGCGCTCGCTCGTCCCCACTCCCATTCCTGACCGGCCGGGTATCGTGCTTTGGATACGGGTCTGGTATGGATTGTAGGGGGACCCCCTACGTCGATTTTTCGGCGTGGGGGGGTCTCCTTACAACCCATACCAGACCTAAGGGCCTGGTATGCTCCTGGGGGGGGGGAACCCATGCCGTTTTTTTCTTTGAAAATTGGCATGGAGTTCTCCCTCTCAGGAATGCATGCTGAGCGACGCTGTCATTTTTTTTTATAATTATTTGTTTTCCCGGCGCGTATATTTTTTTTCACCCGTCGCAACTTTAGTGTCCCGTCGCAATCCACAAAGCCGCCCGGCGTCAATTACGTTCGCGCGCTGCACGTCGGGAAAATTACGTCACACGCATGCGCAGTACGGCCGGCGCGGGAGCGCGCCTCATTTAAATTTTAAACGCCCCCCGGAGAGGAGGACCGCCTTGCGACGGCGGCACTTAAGTTACACGGCCTGAAATTTCTAGGTAAGTGCTTTGTGGATCAGGCACTTAGGTAGAAATTTTAAGTCAGTGTAACTTAACTGCTGAAAGTTAAGTTACGCCGCCTGGCTGAGGATTAGGCCCTATAACTTTTGTGCAAACCAATCAATATACACGTATTGCGATTTGGTTTACCATAATTTGTGTAAGAATACATATCAGCCTAAACTGTGGAATAATTTTTTTTTTTTTATAATTTTTTGGGGGATATTTATTATAGCAAAAAATAAAATATATTGCTTTTTTTTCCAAATTGTCGCTCTTTTTTTGTTTACAGCACAAAATAACAAACACCAGATTTGATCAAATACCCCAAAAGAAAGCTCAATTTGTGGGAAAAAAGGGATGTCAAATTTGTTTGGGTACAACGTTGCACGACTGCATAATTGTCAGCTAAAGCGACACAGTGCCGGATCGCAAAAAATGCTCCGGTCAGGAAGGGGGTAAATCCTTCCAGGGCTGAAGTGGTTAAAGAAAAGTATTTTTCTGGAGCTGTTTAGGTGCTTTTTTTTTAACGCAAAAGTGTTTAAAAAACACTCAGTGTGAAAACAGCCTAAAGTGTATGTAAAAGCAAAAACATTTTTATATGTGTGTGTAAGTTTGAGTAGAGAATGGTTAAAACTCCTGACAAATTTTTATTACTGTTTCTGTCCATGCTGGGAAGATTCATCTCTCTATTTTTCTTAATAACCATTGTCATTGAGACAGAAAAGAGAAATTAAAAATTGTACAAAGCAAAAAATTAAGAAAAATCCAATTGGTACAACTGTTTTTATTACCGCTCTCTACAATAGGAATTCCATTCCTTCCATTCCATTAATTTCCTGTTGCATCTTTGGGACAGGAAGGGAAAATAATTCTCCTCAATGGGACGGCAAGATAACTTAATAGGAAATGTAATTCTTCCCTACTCTATCTAAGAAATGACTTTGCATACTCTTTAAAGAAATTGCTATATAAAAGATGGATAAATAATGTACATCATTTTTTCATATTCTATTCCCTTCCCGCCCAGTTTCAGCATCCTTTTTACAGGGTCTTTACACTTGAGGGGTGGGAAGCACTTCAATATCATGTAACCACTGTGCTAGGTTATCAATCACAAAGGTCACATGGTGAGGTGCCAACCCTGTCAGTTCTCACTGGCTCCCAATTATTACTAGAGAGTGGGAACTGTCTGTGACTGGGAATGCACAGTGATCATGCTCTCCACACAGAAACCTCAGCCACACATGCACACATTTGTGAAGTATGTGAGTGTTAAAGCCCACTGTCTTTTCCGCTGCACATATGTGTTATATAGACGACAAGAGGTTAATGAATCAGTTATCACTTATAAATATTTGTAAACATTTCATAAACGTTTTTAAGGGGACTGCAGTTGGAGTGACCAAGAGACACCGAATAGGGAAGAAGCCCCAGATATAGAATTCTTAAGATGGCAAAATGAAGTCTAGGCTGACCTGCTGAGAATTAAGTCATACCTCTAAAGTATAGGTGGAACAAAAAAGAGAATAAAGATAATATTTAGGCTGGTGGTTATTGTATTTGGGCTCTTTTTAGTACAAATGTGCAGTATTTAGTATGGCTGTTTTCATCATTAATGGATAAGTGCCCTTTCTGACAAAGTATACTTACCCAATGTGCTTAACTTCCTATCTACACTAACCAGTACTAACTAGGGATGAACTCCCAGTTCAGGCCAACATTTGCTTGTTTGGGGGGTTTGCCCAAACGTCAGATCTTTAGCATGTTTAACAGGAACTAAATTTTATATATATTTATTTTATATATACATATATATATATACAGTGATACCTCGGTTCACGAACTTAATTCGTGAACTGACTCTGGTCGCGAACCGAATTGGTCGCGAACCGAGGCACATTTTCCCATAGGGTTCAATGTAAATCCGATTAATCCGTGCTGACCTTTTTTTGGGGGTTTTTGAAGCACAAAAATATGAAACAAATTACAATACACATTAGTACAGTATAGTAATGTATATTTTCTTCACAACCTTGCTGTCACCTTTACTACTGCTCTGCACTTTCTTTTTGCCACCATGCTTGCGCTGCACATTCTTGTCACCTGCATTTCCACTTTGCACATTATCACTTGCATTTCCACTTTGCACATTATCACTTGCATTTCCACTTTGCACATTGTCACCTGCATTGCTGTTCTTGTCACCTTCATTGCTGCTCCGCACTTACAGTACTGTAGTACTGTACACCAAAAATCCAAACATCACTTAAACTGTTTGCAGAGTACTCACAGTACTTCTTTCTGTGTGTCTTCTTCTCTCCACGGTCTTCCTACAGGAAGTCACGACCATGTGAGAGCCTGGAAATAGCATTAAAATGGCCGCGGCTCCTGTTCGTGAACCGAGGCGGAGTTCGTGAACCGGAGCATATTTTTATGAACTTTTCTGTTCGTGAACCGAGTTGTTCGTGAACAGAAGCGTTCGTGAACCGAGGTATCACTGTATATATATATATATATATATATATATATATATATATATATATATAAACAAGTTTTTCTCACGCTACTATATATGACAGCTTCCTTTTCCGTGTAACTGGTTGATAAGGAAGCAATGCATCCAACATGTCTCTACAAACCATTGATGTCACCAGCCTCATTCATTCACTGGCCATAAATCTCTGACCATGTAAACAACAGGGCAGGGATAGTTTAAAAAAAGTGTACTGGTCCCCCCCATAATTCATACCAGGACCTCTAGGGATACAGTAGGTAGAAGATAGGGTGTGCCTGTAGGCAAAGAGTGTATTGCTAGTGAGAACGAGGAATGACATTGCTAATGGGGCAAAGGGGGAGGTGGAAACCCTGTGGTAGCAGCTTTAAAGGAAAAAAAAAACAGGAAATTAATAGATAGTATATGCTACAGGCCCCCTAACCCTGAAGGATGAAGAGAAGACTGATCTCCTCTCACAATTAGAAATGCTGGTGAGACAGGGCAATGATATTATCAATAATCTGTCTGGCCAGATGCTCACTTATCTAAGGCTTGTCATTTCCTAAATGTCTTTCAGGACAATTTCATGTGTCAGTTGGTGGATGCCCCAACTAGAAATAATGCTCAGCTTAACCTACTAATTACTAGGGATGAGCTTTATGTTTGGCGAACAGCGAACAATTTGGGGTGTTCGCGGTAAATTCGAAAAGCCGCGTAATACCCTTTAAAAGTCAATGGGAGAAATCAAAAGTGTTAATTTTAAGGTTAATATGCAAGTTATTGTCATAAAAAGTGTTTGGGGACCCGGGTCCTGCCCCAGGGAACATGTATCAATGCAAAAAAAGTTTTAAAAACGGAAGTTTTTTCAGGAGCAGTGCTTTTAATAATGCTAAAACAATAACAGTGAAATATTCCTTAAAAATTTTGTACCTGGGGGGTGTCTAAAGTATGCATGTAAAGTAGCGCATGTTTCCTGTGTTTAGAACTGTCCCTGCACAAAATGTAATTTCTGAAGGGAAAAAAGTAATTAAAAAATTGCCGGTCCTGGCAATACAGAGAAAAGTCATTGAAAAAAATGGCAGGGGTCCCCCCCCCCAGTCCATTAACAGGCCCTTTGGGTCTGGTATGAATAATAAGGGGGGTCCCCAAACACTTTTTAGGACAATAACTTACACATTAGCCTTTAAAATTCACACTTTTCTCACGTTTGAGTCCCATAGACTTTAATGCCGCGTACACACGATCAGTCCATCCGATGAGAACGGACCGATGGACCGTTTTTATCGGTTAACCAATGAAGCTGACTGATGGTCCGTCGTGCCTACACACCATTGGTTAAAAAAACTATCGTGTCAGAACGCGGACACGTAAACCACGTACGACTGCACTATAAAGGGGAAGTTCAAATCCAATGGCGCCACCCTTGGGGCTGCTTTAGCTGATTTTGTGTTAGTAAAAGACGTTTCGCGCTTTTCTGTCTGTTACAGCGTGATGAATGTGCTATCTCCATAACTAACGCTAGTTTTACCAGAACGAGCGCTCCCATCCCCTAATTTAGTCTGAGCATGCGTGGATTTTTAACCGATGGTTGTGCCTACTAACGATCGTTTTTTTCCCTTAGGTAAGGAATCCATCGGTTGATAGCACATGTGGAAGCAAGGGATAACTTGGGACACAATGATCATAGCATTCACTGTAATTTATAGGAACAGGAGACATGAGGGTAGGACAAGAACATTAAAGAGGATCTTCACCTTAGAAAGAAAAAATTAAGTCAGCAGCTACAAATACTGCAACAGCTGACCTTTAATAAAAGGACACTTACCTGTCCAGGGATCCAGTGCCGTGCTCACCCAGGCTGGTTCTTTGTTGGTCTTCTGGTCCCCAGTGCCAGCCTGTTTACTAAGGAAAGCTGACCGTGACTCCTTTGCGGCTTTACAGCGGGCTTCCCACTGCCCATGTGTGAGCTGCGATATGCTTTGTGAATGGTCCTGCAGCCTTCTAGGACCTGCGACATTTCCCAGAAGGTTGTGGACAAAGAGGGGGGGCTAAACTAGGTACCAACTCCCTGAAAAAAAAATATTATGCCAAATGTGGTAGAGGAGGACATAAGGAATATCCCCTTTAGTGTGATATTCTGCTTTGAATCTAAGAGAGTCAACTTTACTAAACTGTGCTCCATACTACATGACATTAAATGGGATGATATTCTTGAAACAATGAACACTGAGGAAAAATTTAAGTGCTTTAAGAGCATATTAATTCATGTCATAGGGCAGTGTAATTCAATGAGAAACAATTATAAATGAACCAAAGTTAAACTTGCGTAGCTAAATTCTAGCGTAAAAAGGAATATTAATGAGAAAAAACTGTCCCTTAAAAAAATATAAGGCCAAGGGGTCACTGTCAGCATTCCAACATTACAAAGAATGCAATAAGAAATGTAAGATCGCGATCAGGGCAGTGAAAATAGACCACGAGAGACACATAGCAGAGCAGAGTAAAAACAATTGCTCCAAATATTTTTACTTTCTTAATAGTAAAAAGTCAAACCATATTGGCCCCATAAAAGATAATCAGGGGAAGTTGGTTATAAGTGACAAGGAGAAGACAACTGTGTTAAATACATTTTCCATCTCCTCAGTAGCCCCAGGGGTGGGGCTAGCAGATTTGTGTATACAAATAGCAGTGTTTGTTTTAAATAAATAAATAATAGGTTTCATGCTATGAGTGATTTTTTTTCTTCTGCAACCTGTCCCCATGGAGTAACAATTTAGAACACGAGAAGCCATTTGTGATGTAAATGATCAGGAAGGAGTGAAGGAGAAAAATCTGCCTGGGGCAGAAGCACTTATTTACCTACTTTGTTTGCATAAAGGGGTCAACAACTTCTGGTAAGTGTTCCTAGATACGAAGGTGGAGATCCCAGAAGGTGGCACAGCACAAGCTGAAGTTTGGGGCACGTTAAATAATACACAGACCATTTTGAAAAATCAGTGAGGTGTAAAGCACTTTTCTTTGGGATGAACTTTTTTTATGAGATAAATTGGGTGAATAAACGTTGTTAATTGTGGATGGTGGACATTTTTGCATTGAGTGTTTTTTTGCATGAAGCACTTTATTGTGGAAGGTGGACAAAACCAGCACATGCCTACTGACAGGGCAGCAATCTGTATTGTTAACATTCACCAAGCTCTGTCCTGCCATCCTCTTCGCCAATCAGTGGGTGCCAGCGGTCAATCATTGGCTGGGTTCCGCTGATCACATTGTGCTGTGACTTACCACAGAACAGTCTGTGCAGTGGCTGTGCACACGTGCCTCCTACCTGGAAGTCCTGGATCAGGTATTAGATACGTGATCCATCGCAAGACAGATGCTCTACCACCGCACTCCTACATGAGGCAATCAGCAAGCGCATAAGGTGGGGTGTTCACATTAGGGGGGAGAACGCTGCAAAATTATTTTACATATATATATTTATTACAACCTAAAGATACAAAGCAAAACAGTACCCTTCCCAAAAAAGCAAACAACAAATGTGAGGTCTCCCCATACTCTATATTAGACCCTTTGGGGGAACTCTGTGAGGTTCCCACCAAAAAATCCACACCAGCCCCTATATCTGAGCATGCAGGTTGGTAGACTACAAAAAGGAAAGGACACTCCCCCCCCCCCGAACCATATCAGGCAACATACCCTCAACATGGGGGTTACCTTGCCAGGTGGGCCCCCTGGGCAAAGCACCTAGTGCTTATATTGAGAACAGGGGCCTCTCCCCCACAACCCTGGCTTGATGGTTATGGAGGTCTACAGGGGGAGGTTTATATGAATCTGGAAGCCCCTTAAGTGAATGAGTAAGGGGTACTTAGTACCCCTCTACTCATTCAAAAAAAGTGTGAATAAGCACACAAGCATGGTTTTTGACAAGTCCTTTACTAGTAAAAATAAAAAGTCTCATGAGGTGCATTCATCATCAATCATGTCATCCAGCGAAATCTATGGCAATCATCTTGCCCACAGACCTATATGCCCAGGTAAGTGTCTGGTATAACTTTTTAGAGGGGACCTCTTTTTTATTTTTGGGAAGAGAAAAAACATGTTAAATGAATCATTTGATTAATGCCGCTAAAATAAAAATGTATATAATCAGAGACAATATTCAGTAAGTGTTTTGATAGTTGATATGAAATCCAGATAAAGTTTAGGTAAATACTGCCTGATATAAATTATTCCATCATTACACGTCAGCATGCTAAATACTTTTTAAAGGCGTTTTCCATTATAGCTGTACAGCAGACCTCTGCTTTAGACCCCTCTATGTAACAACATACATACGTTTCTCATCTTTTCAATAAAAAAGCATTCTGAAGAATGTGGAGCACAATTAAAATTAAATAGGAAAAAAATCGGACAAACCTCTTCTGCAACCATAGCGTTCTCCATGACAACCCACAGACTCCACACTCTGGCATGCATTTTATGAATGGGCTGTACAAAGCAAGCCTTGGGGAGGATTACTTTGAAAGATACAGTGGAAAGTATATAGCGGTATCAGCTCTCTGCTATAAATACCCCCCAAATGTCTTGCTGGACCTACCATGCATAAATAATAGCATAACAAAGGATAATTATACAGTAAAGGCCTACACATGACTCCAGACTCAAGGCACCTAAAGTATTTAATTTAAATTCCTTTTGTTTAAATATTCTTTTCCAATTCTACCAACCTTGTTATAACAGATTTTAAAGCATAGGAAATGCCAACAATCTTACAAAAGCTATTATAACAATGAAACTTTTTCAGATGTCTACAAGTGTAATGTATTAGAACATATGACCAATTAAATCAAACTTTCTTCAACAGATGCACATTATTATTCATTTTACAATATTGTCAGGAATAGCTAGGCTGTATTTGGCAAACTAAATAATTCCAGGAATAAAAATAAACACTTGCCTGTGGATGAAGTCTATTGATAACATGTCATTCTTACATCAATGGGACTGTAATTGTAACCATTGTTCTAAAGCACATCGCTTGCCAGTTGGCAAAGTAACTTTGGTCAGTACTAAGAAAATGTAACATTAACATTAAGCTCATTGTGTTAATAGGGAAAACCCACATGGTTTTGTTATGAACATTTTATAGTCACATTACAACATTATGTTCTAACCATCAAAAGACTGAAAAAAGTGTGAATGCATGGTTAAAGCAGAACTCTGGGCAAACAGTTAAATATACAGTTTAAATATATACATATATATATTTACAGTATCTCACAAAAGTAAGTACAATCCTCACATTTTTGTAAATATTTTATATCTTTTCAGGTGACAACACTGCAGAAATGACACTTTTCTACAATGTAAAGTAGTGAGTGTACAGCTTGTATAACAGTGAAAATTAGCTGTCCCCTCAAAGTAACTCAACACACAGCTATTAATGTCTAAATCACTGGCAAAAAAGTGAAAATGTCCAAATTGGGCCTAAAGTGTCAATATTTTATGTGGCCACAGTTATTTTCTAGCACTGACGGTACAGTATGAGATGGGGCATTATGTGGTAAGCTGCACTGTGATCCCCATCTGTGCCTGACCAATAATCTCCCTGCAAATGAGAGAGAGAGGCGGAACCATCTACACTGCTGGGTGGTACCAGAACAAGGCCTGATATGTGAGATGCAAGGAAGCATTTGGAGGGGAGGGAGAGATGTTTGCAGAGGTGGAGGATGCGGGAGACTGGTGTAGATGTCAGAGCTGAGGAGAGATAGACGTGAGCTGTGGACAGCTTGTGAAAGTGAAATATAGCGCACTCCTCAACCCTGAACTCTGGACACACCTCTAAACTCTGCATTCTCTATATAGGGCACCCCTGAACACTACACTCTCTGTATAACGCATCCCTGAACTCCACACATAACGCAATACTGGCAATGAAATTGAGTTTGACTCTCCTGACTAGAGATGTAAAATTTCCAGTAATTTTGAAGTCATCTGAAAAACATTTTTTCCAGTTTGTTTTCCAGAAAAAAATTAAATTTTGGAAAATTAATTTTTTTTTGTGTTTAGTAGGTTTACAAATTGAAAGTCACTTTGTTACACAATGCGAAATGCAGTTTATATAAAAGTATTATGCTTGAAATAAAAGTACAACTTATTCAGTAAAAAAACTGAACATGCTTTTTTAAACACTTCAGTACTGGCGTATTGTCATATGACGTGCACAAGGTGGCTCTGCCATCCTGGGTGAACGTTATATGACGTCCTTGCGCCTCCCAGACAATATTACTAATGGAATAACAGGCACTGTATGGCCCGGATTCACAGACATCGGCGCATATTTATGCCGCCGTAGCGTATCTTCTTTACGCTACGCCGACACAGCGCAGAGAGGCAAGCATGGAATTCAGGAAGCCAGTGCTCCCAAAGCTGCGTCGGTGTGGCTTAGATTTCGAAGGCGTAAGGTGGCGTAGGTGGAAGTGGGTGTGACCCCATGCAAATGATGGTCTGAGCGTGGTGCAGTGATTTCCGCCCGGCGTATCCTGAACGGCACATGCGCAGTGATGCGGACATATGCCCAGCACCCCTGTGCACATGCTCACAACTACGCTGGCACAACTTCCTGAGATACGCCGGCCCACCGGCTTACGCCGAGCACATAAATATGCCCAGCCATACACCCGTCCAGCGCAAAAGTACATCCGTTTGCTTGTTTCCCCCCTGAAGCAAAGTACTTTTGTGGAGCCTTGGCAGCTGCTAAGGTGGACAAGGAGAGGAGAAGGAGAAATGTCTCTTTGGAGGAGAGGGCTATACTGACATCTGCAATATGATGTGTACCTCCATGGTGCACACAGTGCCAGGACCAGCAAGGCACGGAAGAGGGAGATTTATGAGAACATCAGCCTGGAGGTCAATGCCCTTGGGCAGAGGTGAAAAGCCTGGGAGTGGCTGTACAGGCCAACACTGCTGCCATCGAGGCGGAAGGAAGGCAGACCAGGTGCCACCAGCGGCAGACCACCACCCGCCAGCTGCGAATGCAGGCGGAGACTAATTCTGTCCTCTCCCGCATTGCCCTTGTGCTGGAGGGCATGCAGCCAGCATCTGCCAGGAGTGACAGACCAGGGGATGATCCTCCTCCTGATGCCCCACCCCCCCACCCGAGACTCCCCCCAGACAACTGAGGAGCCGTACCCGTGGCACCAGGCCTGGCCCACGAGAGGGCAAATGAGTGCTATTTTTTTGTTTTTCTCAGACTATGAGCTTTTTTTTTTGGAGAGACGTGCACAGAAGGATGTGCCGTCCTCC
The DNA here is from genome assembly GCF_905171775.1 of Rana temporaria. Classification (NCBI taxonomy): domain Eukaryota; kingdom Metazoa; phylum Chordata; class Amphibia; order Anura; family Ranidae; genus Rana; species Rana temporaria. The sequence continues at coordinate 438,816,761 of NC_053489.1, read as the reverse complement.
TATAAGGGCATGCCATGTCCGCAAATGGCATGATCCCTTTTATTTTTTTGTAGTCCCTGCACACGGTCAGTAGTGCAGGCTACAGTGTGACTGGTGTGTGAATGTTTGGGTGACATTCCTGCCAGGCGTGTCACCTTGGGTCGTCGGGGAGAGGTTATCCCCACGACCATGTGAATGTGGTATGAATGGACAGCAACACCATTGGGGCCTTGGCGTGGCGTTGCTGCTCCCAAGTCCTGCATGGTGGACTTGGGCTAAACCAATGTGAGGTGGATGTGGTGTGTGTGAGCTAGGGACCACAGTGGTGTGCATGCGTGCATTGTCCGTGTGCCATGACGAATGTGTGTGTTTAACGTGCAAAGATGCGTTCCACGAGGCAACTCCTGACTGCTGTTCCCTCAGCAGAGGGGGTAGCCTCGGGCAGGGGGGACTGTCTGGTTCAGGGGTCAGGTCATCACATATGTCAATCTCCAGGCCCTTTCTCATGGCGTAGTTGTGCAGCAGGCAACATGCACCGATGATCTGGCACACAAAGTTTGGGGAATACAACAGGGTCCCCCCGGACTTATCCAGGCATCGGAAATGGGACTTCAGGATGCCAAATGTGCGCTTCACCACTGCACGGGTACGTATGTATGCAGCATTGTATTTTCTCTCTCCTCTGGTTTGGGGATTCCGGTATGGAGTCAGGAGATGGGGCCCAAGTGCATATGCAGAGTCACCTGGAAGGGAAAATACAGGAGGATGTTAGCCGTGCATGTGCCCCTCGTGATGTCTGCATCATGGGGTCGGACAGTCATGCCTGACACCCATGTCACTCACCAACCAGCCCACTGTCCCTGTACACGTTCTGCTCGAATTCCGTTGGGATGGTGCTTTGAAGGTATATGTAGCTGCTGTGGCTGGCCCCGGGGTGTTTGGCACAGACGTGCCATATGAGGCATTGGGCATCGGCTATCACCTGTACGTTGATGGAATGCCACTGCTTACGATTGCGGTATATGTGCTCTGTGGCACATGTGTGCAATCAATGGCCCCAACGGTGCGTGGGAATCCGGCAATTCTGTAGAAATCCTGCATTGCTTTCTGCCGCAGATGCTCATGGGTGGGTTTGATGATGTGGTGGGACATGCGTGTGAGGATTGCGGGGACAACCTGGTGCACACATCTGCTCATGGTGGATTGTGACATCCCAGACACGACTCCACTTGTACGTTGGAAAGATCCACTGGCGAGGAAATGCAGTGTTGCCAGTACCTTGACCAGTGGCTGCACTGCATGTGAGCGTTGTGTCTGGCTGGTGATTTCATCATGCAGGGCTGTGGCTATTTCAAGGATGGCATGAGGGCTGAATCTGAAGATGCGGTACACCTCCGATTCCCCCATGCCAAAGATGTTCATGCACGTTCGGTATATCCTCCTCCGGGCATGTGTTGTCCTGCAAGTGTGGTTGCTCAGCTCGTCCGTAACGGTGCTGCTGCAGCTGCTCTCCAGCTGACCTGTGCACTTCTGTTGCTGAGTTACACCGGCTTTATGAGGAATAACTTTAGACCGGACGTACAACTTCCGCGCACATCGCGTAGCCTGCGCCGGGCGCAAGTACGTTTGTGAATCGCCGTATCTCCCTCATTTGCATATTTGAATATAAAATCAATGGGAGCGCCAGATGCGTCCAGCGTAAATATGTGCCCACGATACACCGGCGTACAAAAGTTACGTCGGTCAGATAAAGCCTATTTTTAGGCGTATCTCGGTTTGTGGGCACGGCGCATTGATATGAAGGCGCATATTTGCACTTACGCGGCGTATCTCAAAATACATCGGCGTAAGTGCTTTGTGCAAAAAAAGTGGATGATCTGAATAAATGTGCCCTCCTGATCAACCACCGTTGCGCTAATGGAAAATAAGTGAAACACCCTGCTGTTTAAATAAAATGATGTGAAAAAGTGAATAACGTGATACCTCTCCTCAGAGATATATCAAACAAATATATATTTTTTTTATTAATTCGTTTTTATTGAAAAGTTTTACAAAACAGGTTATGGTATACAACCAAGAATCAGAAATAATGAACACGAGAATACAAAAGGGTATAAAGATATAACAGGTCAATTTCACGATGACATTCCATATAGGGTCTACAGGAGCATAAGTCCACAGACAGAACAAAGATCAAAGAAAATCAGGAACATCATTAGTCCTTTAACATATGCCCATAAGTAGAACATTAGCCAGTCATGGAAATAAACTAAGATGAAGGAGAGAAAGGAAGGAGGGGGGAGGAGGGGAGGAGGGGGTAAAGGGAAGGGAAGGGAAGGGAAAGGAAGGAAGGAAGGAAGGAAGGGTCTGCCCGCTCTCAGTACAGCAATCACTTAGAAACAAATCATATCAGTCACTCGAAAAGTTCACCTATACATCACTCGGAAAGTGTGTGGTCCACACCCTCCAAACAACATCAAACCTCTGCCTGTTGCCCCTCCTATTTGCTATTAGGGACTCATAGACATAATGCGACCGGGTGATTACCAGAACCTCTGATGCATTGGGGGCCCTGTCTGCCTTCCAGTGTCTCGCAATGAGATTTCTAGCCGCCAACAGGACATGAGAGATCACCACTCTAAGATCTGGTGGAAACCTCTCAATGCCTATATGCAGCACCGCAAGGGCAGGGTTCGGGCAGGTCAAAAATCCAGTAATCCTGGAGATGTACATAAATATAGAATTCCAGAAACTCCTCAGGTGTTTGCACGTCCAGAACATGTGGAGCAGGTTACCTGACTCCCCACAGTTCCTCCAACACAGTGGTGAGCCGAGATGGACAAACTTGGAGAGCCTGTAGGGAGTGAGATACCACCTGAGGGCAATTTTTTGGGCCAGTTCCCAGTGGTTTATACAGCTAGACACTTGGTAGATTGAGCGGAATGCTTGCTTCCACTGTTGTTCTGTAAAAGTCACTCCTAAGTCCTCCTCCCACTTCCTAAACGGCTGGGATTTCCTAAAATACATTTTGTGTTGGAAAAAGTTGTAGAAAAATGCGATACCCTTGGGTGGCGCTGGATCAGAAGTATAAAAGTCCCAGGCCTCCCTGTGGAAGCACATTTGATGAGAGGTTAGGGATTTCAAAAAGTGGGCAATCCTAAGATAAGCATAGTGATCCCTATGGGACAATGCAAATCGACCCTGAAGAGAAGCGAACGGGCGAAGGACATTATTGTGGTAGAGGTCCTCTATGTACAGGATACCTTTGTCCCGCCAGACCGACATCGAAAGGTTCGGGATAGCCAGAGAAAGGACCTCTATGGGAACTGAAAGCTCTACACGTCCAGAGGGCAGGGGAGGCGCTTTACGCAGCTCCCTCCAGGCCGCAAGAGAGGCCCGAAGTGTGAGTGGCAAAGTACTTAGCGGTAGTGGTTTCCACGTGTCTAGTAGTAGCAGGAGCTTGAGATTTTTAGTCGGGCTAAGGGACATCTCAATGTCGGTCCAGATAGAGTTAGAGTCGTCCGGGGAGGTCAGCCATGGTCTAAGTTGTGTCAGAATCGACGCCCGAAAATAGTTTTGAATGTCCACAAGCCCCATCCCTCCTACCGACCTATGTCTGACCAATAAGGTTCTGGCACAACGGGGTCTTTTTGATTTCCAAATAAATTTGGACAGGATGCCATTGAGGGCTTTAAGGTGCACCCTGGGAATGGGGATGGGAAGCGTTCTAAAGATGTAAAGCATCTGAGGTAGGATCATCATTTTAAATGTGGCTAAACGTCCAGTCCAAGATAGCTCCGTATTAGCGAATCTATTGGTGTCTTTAGTCAGTTTGTCGATCAAAGGTAAGTAGTTGGCATCCGCAAGTTTGGATGGGTCCGCCATTATTTTAATTCCTAGATAGGATATGAAGGATTTGCTCCAAGTGTAGGGGAAGGATTTTTGGAGATGAGCTTTTGTAGGAGGTGGAATGCCCAGGTCAAGAATGATTGACTTTGAGAAGTTCACCTTGTAGTAAGAGATGTCACTGAATGCTGCTAGTGCGTCATGGGCATGCGGCAATGAGGTCGAGGGAGAGGTGAGGAAGATGATTATATCGTCGGCAAAGAGATTAATAGTGTGGGATCTACCTTGAACAGGGAAACCTTTGATATCCGGATGGGATCTAATCCTCTCCGCTAGGGGTTCTATCAAGAGATTAAAAATTGAGGGGGAGAGGGGGCACCCCTGTCTTGTGCCATTAGAAATAGTAAATGCATCCGACAGCAGGTTTGATGTATACACCTGAGCACAAGGGGAGGAATACAAGGCAAGTATGGCCGAAAGGATGGGTCCCGTGAAGCCAAACCTCTGTAGAGTATATCTCATGTACCCCCAATGTATCCTGTCGAATGCCTTCTCCGCGTCCAAGGACAACAGCAGAGAAGGCGTCCGACAGGACTTAGCACACTGCACCACCCCGAGCACCCTTCTAGTCGCATCCGACGCCTGTCTCCCCGGGGTGAAACCAGATTGATCAGGGCTGATGAGGGTCGGGAGGACAGGGAGAAGTCTATGGGCCAGGATCTTTGCGTACAGCTTAACGTCAGTGTTGAGCAAAGATATGGGTCTGAAGTTAGCCGGGGTGGTGGGATCCTTGCCTGGTTTGGGAATTGTAACCACATAAGCCTTCAGCATCTCGGAGGGGAACGAGGCAGAGGACACAGCTTTAGTAAACACAGCCTGTAGTGTGGGTGTCAGACTGTCCTGAAGGACCTTATAATAATCACCCGGCAGCCCGTCCGGTCCCGGGGATTTACCCAGTGGGAGTGATTTAATGGCGCTTCTGATCTCAGATTCTCCTATGGGCGCGTTCAGTGATGTGAGTTGATCCTCCGAAAGGGAGGGGAGATTAATCTTAGCAAAAAAGGCCTGGATGGCATCTTCTGAGGGTTGGGGCGTTTTAGGGTCTCTTTTTAGGTTGTATAAGGAGGAGTAATACTCCGCAAAGGAGTTCGCTATTTCCTTGGGGTTGACAATTTTAGAGTTGTTGGACGAGTGGAGGAGGTATGGGATTTTAGATTTAACCCTAGCGGCTTTAAGCCTTTGGGCCAGGAATTTACCAGCACGGTTACCCGAGGAGTAATGGGTCAGTTTTAGGGCCCGCAGGTGTTTGTCATAGTGGTGGATTAATAGAAGTCTGAGATCAGAGCGGCTCTGTGATAATTTTTGTGCAAGTTGATCTGTAGCTTTGAGCTTGTTCTGGGCTTCTAAGAGTTGAATGTCCCTAAGGAGCCTGTCCACTTTCTGTGTCCTCAGCCTTTTCTCCCTTGCACATATCTGCAAAATGATCCCTCTAACAAAAGCCTTATGGGCACACCATAGTATTGCAGGATCTGAGACCGAACCTGCATTCTCAGCAAAAAAATGGGACAAACTCTTGGATAACAAAGACACATGGGATGATGACTGGAAGACACGGGAGTTAGCCCGCCACACATATGCAGGGCTCGGGGTGTGCCCCTCCACCACCGTAATCGACACAGGTGCATGGTCAGACCAAGAGATGTCGTGGATGGTGGAGGAGGACACCGCCTGCAGGAGCATTTTATCCACCAAAATCAGGTCAATCCTGGAGTAGGAGTTGTGTCTGGCAGAATGAAAAGTATAATCACGCTCATCAGCGTGCTGGCACCTCCAAACATCAAAAATGTCTTCAGCGTGAAACAGGGGTTGAAGCTGGGGTGGGGTTCGTCTCGTACCAGACGATGAGTCCAGAGCGTGGTCTGCTGTCAAATTGTGGTCCCCACATATTACCAGGGATCCCCTTTTGAGGGCAGCTATTTTACCATAAAGTCTCTTCAGAAACCGGATTTGGTGGGAGTTTGGAGCATACAAGCTGACCAGAGTGAAGGGTTTGTTGTTGAGTTCCAAAAGAAGAATAAGATACCTCCCCTCCGGGTCAGCGTGGGTTTCCAACAACGTAAGGGCCACGGTGTCTCTGAAAGCAATGAGAACTCCTTTTTGTTTAGTGGGGGCTGAAGCCATGAGGATATGTGGAAAGTTCCTGTGTTGGAAGCGAGGGGGCTCAGAAGCCCGAAAGTGCGTTTCTTGTATGCAAAGAACGTCGGCCTGGAGTTTAAGCGCTTCCCTCCAGACCGAGGCCCACTTGGCCGGGTGGTTAAGGCCGTTGACATTGAGGGACACTATTTTAAGCGCCATGGTCACAGTGTGGGTGCGGATGATAACAGTACCTTATTTCCATAAACATCAGAGGCTCCGGGCCTTCGACATCACTGACAGGCAGGGGGAAGACGGACGATCCATTTCGGAGCGGTGCAGGGAGAGCAGCATTCACGGAGAGCAGACCATTCCAGGAAGAGGGAGGGAGGACGGGGAACAAAAGTAAAGTCAAAAAAAGAAAAGAAAAAAGCAGATAATGCAGTAAAAATGCGACTTGTCCATGCAAGAACCAGAGGGTAGGGTTTCTACCCACAACTGAGGGGGTAAACATAACGTGCGTACACGTACGCCAGGTCAAGGTGGGAACCTTGAGGTTCAGAAAAAGCTATCCATATAGGCATATTATAAGCTGGATTTGTTTTTGCCACTCTTCTTCCTCACCACTGTTTGCCATTCAGATTGAGCTCCTATTTTCTCCGGAGACGAGGCACTTGGTTGTGATTGTTCCGGAAGGATGTCCATAGCTCTGAGTAGAGCAAGGCCCTCATCTATACTCGTCACTACAGAGTTTTTTCCGTCATGAGTAATAGTGAGCTTTACTGGGAAACCCCAGCGGTAGGGGATATTATGGTTCCGTAACGCTTTGGTTACAGGGATCAGAGACTTACGCTTTTGCATCGTAAATTGAGATAAGTCCGCATAGAGTTGGATGCGTTCAAATTGCTCAGGAAGTTGCTGCGTTTTGCGGAAAGTCATCATGAGCTGGTCCTTCACATGATAAAAATGCACCCGCATTAAAACATCCCGGGGGATATTATCAGGAAGGTGGGCTGGCTTGGGCAATCTGTGGATGCGATCTATTTGCAGTTCGGACTCCGGGACAGAGGGGAGGATTTGGTGAATCAAGTCCCGAGCATAGTGATGAAGTTGCGCTGGGAGGACTGACTCAGGGACCCCCCTAATTTTTACGTTGTTCCTCCTCGATCTGTCCTCGAGGTCAGCCACCTTTGCCCTAAGCCAAGCTAGTTCTTCTGAGTGGTCAGCATGGGCATCAATCAGGGTATTATGAGAGCTGGCAAATTCACCCATTTTTTCCTCAACATGTGTGACTCGCTCCCCCATTTCTCCCATCTCAGCCTTGAAGTTACGCATACATTGCATCATATCAGCGTGCATGGAGCTACGCAGGGAAACTAACATGTCCTTTAAAGTTGTATCTGAAACCGCCTTACCTGAGGTAGGGAAGGCAGTGAATGGGTCAATCAATTCCCTCGTGTCCTCCATGGAGTCCAGTCCAGGGCCCAGTGTCCCTGCTTCTCCCTCCAAGCGGGGCTTAGATTTGGCAGGGCTTCTGGAGAGAGGAGTAGATGCTGGAGTAAGTGTCGCTGGAGACCTCTGTGGCAGGCCTGCTTGGTCTCCTGGGCTGGATGCGGTCGAGTGTGAGCCGCGCGAGGAGGCCGGGGAGACAGTCTCCGGAGCGGCGCCATCTTGGTGTAGGCCGCGGCCCTTCGGAGGATAAAAGTCCTCCAATTTCCGCGGCTCCCTTGATTCCTTACGCTTGCGGGTCATACCGCTGCCGCCCGGGGTCCGATACGCGGAGAATCCGAGTGGATGCGAGCCGTGGTAGTGCCTCTATCGTCGGCGGTTCCCGTGCCTGGAGCGGAGCTGTTGGATTACACGTCCATGCAGCTTCGCGCGGTAGCCACGCCCCTCAAACAAATATTAACAGCGCTATCGAGAAAAATTATATCCTCCTAAGTGAATAATATGCAAATAATAATAATGTGAAAAATTAACATATAAATACAGATGCACAGATTGTGAAAAAAAATACAGGTGTATATATATATAAATAAATCACCTTTGCATAAATGTGAATAAACAGTTGAATATCTAAACAAAATCCATGCACACTAAATCATGTGACAAATGATAATAAATAAAGTTCATAAGTAAGTGATCCAGAAATCTTCACAAGCTTCCACCACACCACAAGTGTTCAGTGCTTCCGTCACCCGTCAAAATGAACACTCACCAAAATTAGATGCCTCACACTCTCGTGCTTTGGCAACCAAGCTTAAAACACTCCCAACGTGTTAATTGAAATTCAAATTCCAAAGAATCGATCCATGTGGTTCCACATAAATGATAAGAACAAAAGGGAAAAAAGGTGCACAATAGCGTGATACTGTATACCAGTTTTAATAAAACACCATGTACAAGCTACAAAAAATGCACTCACAAACAACGTAGTAAAATCAGCATTAAATCACAGCAATTCCAAGTATTCCTCTATATTCCTCAGCTGGTGTAAAAAATGGTCACGGCGGACCTACGATCAGCCAGGGTTTCTCACCACTCATATGCACTGCAATCCACTGCACTCCGAACCAAAAAGTTTTTCCAGGCAGAGATGCTCCAAAGAGAGTCTCCAAACTTAGCTTGCTGCACAATTTCTAAGGTGTCACGTTTGTTCAGAAACTTTCCTCAAACTGACTATGTGGCCACGCCACCGACATGTTTCTTGACAAATCACTTATTCATGGGGGTGGTCACATAGTCCTACTCACTCCCTAATATACTGCTTTCCAGAGATGTTGGACGCCCACACTCGTGCAGCGCATGCGCGCTGTCCTAGAGTCGGGCGGAAGCGCTGTGTCCAGCCGCATCATCTGCGGTACTGAGGACGCCAACTTCTCCAGCGCATGCGCAATACTGTGTGCAGCCGCATATTGTGCGGCAGCGGATAGATGTGAAATGTCATCATTCGTTCCACCGGAAGTTCAGTGGACGAGATGACTCAATGGAAGATACTGGTGCTGTTAAACAGGAAGCTTCTCGGGTGTCCCCGTGACCATTTTTTTATCCATATACACATCATTTTCTTATGGTTCACGTTTTAACAATTAAAAACTGCCTTTCATCAGACATGAATCCGTGCCTGATAACTATAACAATGCAGTCATACAAAATATCTAATATTTTAAATCTAAGTTAAAAAATGAATGAACTTTTCTCATAAAGCGCATCATAAATGCATCTCAACTTTGAATGAATGGTTAAATGTCACATATTAAACACATATATTCCAATGAAATTGAATCTGATTTCATGATTATATCATATTGAAAAGATATTTATGAAATTATATATATGTATATATGAATAGATTAAAAAATGAATACATTAAAAAATGAATACATTAAAAATATTGAAAATAAAAAATAAAAGTATATGTATAACAATTATGCAATACATATATCTATAAATGCAATAGTGATGCTGGTCAATGTTACTATTACCTGCATGATAACTGGTGGTCATTCTGCATATGCATATTGCAGGGTACTGTATTAACCCAGGCATCCCAGCACTAAGTAATCAATTGAATTATTTAAAGTTATAGATCAGCTAAATAACAACATGAACGTATTGGTAGATTATTTTTCAAAAATTATTTTAAAAGTTATTAAGAGTTATTAATGAAGCAGTTTAAATCTACCTCTATATGTAACACTCTCGGGAAAAGACATTTGAGTGAAAAAATCCACTGGGTTTCGCGCTGTGAGAGGTCCCTGACCCTATTGGAACCCCTCCAGGCTGAATAGACACAGTCTATTCCACAAAATTGAGCAAGGGTAGGGTCCTTATTGTGTTTCTGTTTGAAGTGCATAGATACGCTATGATACTCAAAGCCTTTTTTAATGTTGGCTAAGGCCCCGTACACACGAGAGGATCGATCCGCTGAAATTGATCCGCGGACCGGTTTCAGCGGATAGATTCCCTGGTGTGTACAATCCAGCGGATATTTTTCCACTGATTTTTTTCCCCTGGGGATGGATTTCCAGCGGATCAAAATCTCTTAACATGCTAAGAAATCTATCCGCTGGAATCCATTCCAACGGATTGATCCGCTGGTCTGTACAGACTCACCGGATCAATCCGTCCGAATCCATCCCCTGCATGCGTCGTAATGATTCGACGCATGCGTGGAAGTCCTTATATGACAGCGTCGCGCACGTCGCCGCGTCATCATCGTGGCGACGGCGCGACGCGTCACCGCGGACGGAATTCCGCGGGGATTTTGATCTCATGGTTAGTACAACCATGAAATCAAAATCCGCCAGAGGATTTATCCGCGGAAACGGTCCGGAGGACCGTTTCCGCGGATAAATCCTCTCGTGTGTACTAGGCCTAAGTGTTCGACAATTCGAATTCTTAAAAGTCGTTTTGTTCTCCCAACATATAATAGCCTGCATGGGCACCAAAGCAAATACACTACATAAGAAGAATTGCATGTCCTGAATTATTTTATTTCAAAAGTTTTTCCATCAGTTGCTGTTATTTCATTCTTCCCTTTATTGTGGATTTTTACTGTGCGGCAACATATACATTTTCTGCATGGATAGAATCCTTTAAGATCTATCTTAATTTGCTGGTTAGGTGGATCCAGAATTTTCTGAACCACCGGATCACCAAAATTAGGTGCCCTCCTATAAATTAAGCGCGGTTGTTTGGGAAGCACTTCTCCTAAGTGCCTATCTCTGCCAAGAATATGCCAATGGTTCTTAATAATTGTTTCAATTTCTTTGCATTGCGTGTGGAAACCTGTAAGGAATCCCAGTTTTTGTTGATTAGTGGATTGCCTACTCTCTTTTTTCTTAAAACACTCTTCTCTCTGTATATCTGCTACTTGTAGAATCATATCATCCAGATTTGTTTCTTCATATCCCCTCTGCAAAAATGTATTTTTCAGTTTATTTGCCTGTTCAAAGTAGTCCATACTTTCCGTGCAATTACGTCGTACGCATAAAAACTGACCCTTTGGTATGTTTTTAATCCAGGCGGGGTGATGCCCACTCTTAATCGACAAATAGCTGTTCTGGTCAGTTGTTTTAAAGTACACTTTTGTTTTCAATTTCCCTTCATAATAGTCTATTGTGACATCCAGGAAGTTGACCGAGCTTTGGCTTATGACATAATCCAATTTGATATTATAGATATTATCATTCAAATCTTCCAAAAATGTTCTTATATCCACTTCTGATCCTTCCCAGATAAGCAAAAGAACGTCTATGAATCTTCGATAGAAGATTAACTGGGGTTTCTTATCCTTAAATATATGTTTGTCCTCCCACTCCGCCACAAACAAGTTGGCTAGGCTGGAAGCAAACTTGTCTCCCATAGCCACACCAACTTGCTGAGAAAAAAAGAAACCATTGAACCAAAAATAATTGTGCGACATACAAAATTCCAACACATGTCCCAAAAATTGCTTTTGTGTATGTGGGATATCTTCTCTTTTACTCAGAGCCCAATTCAGAGCCAGTGCAGCAGCATCATCATGCTGAATTATAGTGTACAAGGATGCTACATCCGCTGTGACTAAAAAAATGTTTGAATTGGGTTTAATGGTAATTTTATCCAAAGACAACAACAGATCAGCTGTGTCTTTTAGATACGCTTTAGTATCCCGGACACTTGGTTGGAGTAATTTGTCTAAATATTTGCCCAATCTGGCAGTGATCGATCCTATCCCATTCACAATAGGACGGGCTGGAGGCACTGTAGCATGCTTGTGTATTTTTGGTAGTGTGTATATTGCTGGTATCCTACACATCGAAGGAGCCAAATAAGCCTTTTCTTTAGCATTAAGGGCATTTATTTGAAATCCCCAATTAACTAAGGCATCCAGCTGTAATTTATAGGCATCCGTGGGGTCTGAGCTCAGTCTTCTATAGGTGATGCGATCTCCCAGTAGTGCGGTGAGTTGATTATGGTAAAACATTCTATCCATCACTACTCCACCCTTATCCGCAGGGCGGATAATTATATCCTTGTTTTTTTCAAGAGATTTGATGCCTTCCTTTAAATATGCTGGATTGACTCTCTTTTTCTGTGGAAGATCTTCAATATCTTTCAACACTAGCTGTTTAAATACTTCGATGTGATGGTTATTAGAATTCTGAGGATTAAATAGAGATCTATTTTTCAGACCACTATCAATTCTATTAGATACACCATTACTTCTCAATGTGGACTCAAATTTTTTTTTTTCAGATTTAATGATCTAATAAATTTGTGCGTATCAATGTATATGTCAAATTTGTTCATTACTTTTCTTGGTGCACATTTCAAACCTGTGTTCAGGATATTGAGTTCTTTCGGGCTCAATATCGCTTTGCTTAGATTGTATATTCCCGTACTCAAGTTTTTCTCATTCTCTTTTTGGGGTTGCTTGTGTCTTCCCCCCCTACAGCCCCTTCTTCTCTTTGGGGGTATTCCCCATTCCTGTTGTAAGGGAATGGAGGACCACTCTTCTCCCACCCTCTGTTGTTCACTGGATGGGGGGTCTTCTTTGGGGTAAGTGCTTTGTGAATCCGGGCCTATATGTTAAGAACATTTCAACTATACATCAGAACAGGTACTCCCCCCCCCCACACAATAATTTAAGAGCTTCCTGACAATATGCATTTTCAGTTCTTAACAATGATGACCCAGAAGCATATGAAGCTTGATCAATGTTCTCCTGATTTTTATGTGTCTTTTTATATATAGATTAAGGTTTCGTGTATTTTTGGGAGGTGGTGGTTTGTAACACTTTCTTACTTAAGGATGCTGTTAGTGAAGAAACACAGTAATGATCCAGAAGCAGCTGAAAGATTATTTCTGGAATGAGAACTCTGGAGCGAAGAGCTACTCGCACTTTCATTATGGTCCTCATCATTTCATTCCATAAAGTATTTTTTAATGTCTTTAGGGCATGCAAGGATGTGTCTTGTCATTCTTGTAACATTTGGAAAAAAAGATTTCTCTCACAATATTTGCAAATTGAAGCTCTGCTCTTAGCAGAAATTGCACTGCAAATCTTTCCAAATTCTAGATGTTGGTCTTACCATTTTACTGAGAGGAGGAAAAGAAAAAAAACATTTACTGATCAGACTATAGGTAAACATTATTCTGTAATGGTGGAGAACATTAAAAGGAATCATTTAGAGGTAATAAAGATAAACAAATTTACCCTCTTACCTGCAATTAAGGCCTAAGAGGACAGAAACTATCATCTACTGTATCCCAACAATCACCCAACTGTAGAAGGTACAAGATGGAGGCCACAAGCAAACTAAACTAGAGCCTTTCCCCTGTGGTGCCTTCTAGTGTCATAAATGCATATTTCTCTTCTTAGATAACTGCATTGAGAAGTACAGTGTTACTTGAACTGTATTCCAGAATTTGCTTGTCTTCAGATGAGAATGCAATTAATAAAAACTTTACATAAAGTCTCAGAAATCTTTCATTAAGATTGTGATGTTATATTGTTTGAATACCATGTCATAGATATATTATTGTAAAGAAACATAATCCAAACATCTTTTTTTTTAATTTTGGAAAACAATACAAAAAAAAGCATTTCCCACACTTAGGAAATATATTATTACTTCTGTTGAGTCTATAGGACAGAAAGTGATGTGGTAAAGTGAAAGCTCCCCAACAAGCTGCAGATGAAAAAAAACAGCTTTACTCTATAAAAAAAAAAGTTTTGGCTTTAAATATACTTTAACCACTTCCCGCCCGCCATATAACAGAATACTGGATGCAATGTGGTAAAAGTATCCTGACTGGCGTCATATAATGTCCAGCAAGATGCACCTCTAATGCGCGCCCCTGATGATCAGGGATGGTGCTTGTCCTTCGGGCACAGCCCATACTCGATCAGGGTATTTCCAGAAATGGAAATTGGCTGTTTACCACGTGATCGGCTGTGTCCAATCACAGCTGGTCACAAGTGTAAACATCAGTGCGGTTACCAGAAGGTACATTCTTCTTTAACACAGACCAATCGTGTGGGGAGAGACCAGGGATTAGTGGGTGATTATTGTCTGTCTGATTATTTTTTACACCTTACTGCGCACCACACACACCCCCCAATAAAGAGAACCTGTCACCAGCATACTGTCACACAGCCCATCTGGATGTCACACAGCACATATGATTCTGTCACACAGCCCATCTGTCACACAGTCCATCTGGATCTGTCACACAGGCCCGACATCAGTACCACCATCAGGGACATGTCAGTACCACCATCAGTACTGCCATCAGTATCGTCACACAGGCCCGCCATCATTACTGATATCAATACCATCACACAGGCCCGCCATCAGTACCGCCATAATGTCTCAAAGATTTTTTACACATCCCATCTAGATGTCACACAGCACATCTGTCACACAGCCCATCTGTCACACAGTCCATCTGGATCTGTCACACAGGCCCAACATCAGTACCGCCATCAGTGACCTGTCAGTACCACCATCAGTACCTCCATCAAGACCGTCACACAGGCCGCCATCATTTCCCGCCAACATGTCCCAAAAATTTTTCACACCTGAGAAGGCATATACCATCCTTACTATGTCTGATGATGAGAGCAGAGGGGAGCTTTCATCATCCGATTCTGGTTCAGAATTCGAGCCAGTAGAGAGCAGTGGATCAGGGACTGAGTCAGAGGAAGAAACAGTCCCTCCTTAAAGAATAAGGAGATCAGGAACAAGATCAGAAGACCTGCCTACCACCAGCAGAGCAACCAAACACTAATAATTTTTCACAATTAGATAATTTTTATTTTCTTTTGCCAGAAGATTTGCTGCAGTATATGGTGGACTAAACAAATGTCTATTTTTTGCCTCCAACCCCAATTCATCCTACACCCGTATGTTTCATTGATGACATCTCACACTAGACAATTTCAAATTGTTTTTGGGCCTTACATTTAATATGGAGCTTACAAAGAAGAATGACCTGCATGCCTACTGGTCCACCCACCCCATCCACCACGTGTTAATTTATTCTGCTATCGTGTCCAGGACACGCTATGACATGATTATGCGTTTCCAACATTTTTATGATAACTCACAGCTGCCCTCCCTGAAATCATCTCAACCACGATAAATTGTATAAAATACGCCCTCTAATAAATACCCTTTGTTCAAAAAAGGATATTATTTGTATGTGGACAATTACTACACCAGCTTGCCCCCTTTTTGTCACCTGTACCGTGAAAAAACCCTGGCCTGTGGGACCTTCAGGAAAAACAGGATGGGCTTCCCACAAAATGGGCTACAAAGCAGGGAAAACTCATTTATGAGGAATGAGGAAGTGTTGGCCATGAAGTTGTTCACATCATGTCTACCATCCACACTGACACCTTGGTTTTTTGCTATGTACATGCTATGTGTTAGAAATATCATATAAATTGACAACTTTGTGTAAAAGAAAATATGTTTTCCTTTTTTTTCCACGTTTTCCCGAAAACTGTGGGAAAAAAATGAACCGTTTAAAAAACTCATAATGACTCATAGAATATACGTTGGGGTGTTTGCTTTACAAAATGAGGTAATGTTGTGAGTGTTTACGTTGTCCTGGTGCTCCAGGGCCTTCCAAATTGTTATAGGTTGTCGTGAAATTATATGTGTAATTTATGCTCCTACAACGCCTGGAGGGGCTACTTGGATGTGTCCAGGCTGTGTAAAAGTCTTGCACATGTGGTATCGCCATACTCAGGAGGAGTAGCAGAATGTATTTTGGGGTATCATTTTGCTATGTACATGCTATGTGTTAGAAATATCTTATAAATTGACAATTTTTTATAAAAAAAAAAAAAAGTTTTTTTCCAAGTTTTCCGAAAATTTTCTTTCATTTGTACAAGAATTGTGAGAAAAAATTACAACTCACCATGCCTCTTACTAAATACTTTGCACTGTCTAATTTCCAAAACGCGGTCATATGGGGGTATTTGTACTGTTCTGGCTTGTTAGTGCCTCAAGAAATTAGCCGTCAGTACATCAGGTGTGATCAGGTGTGATCCATTTCAATGATTGACACCATAGCTTGTAGACGCTTTAACTTTCACAAAGACTAAATAATATAACCTAACTTTTGTACCAAAGAAATGTAGCAGTATAAATTGTGGCCCAAATGTATGACGAAAAATGACTTATTTGCAAAATTTCACAATAGAAACTAAAAAAAAGTGTTTGTTTTTCAAAATGTTCGCTCTTTTTTTGCTTATATCACAAAAATACCACCAAAACAAAGCTCTATTTGTGTGAAAAATGTTATAAAAAATGTGTTTGGATACAGTTTAGCATGAGTAATTGTCATTCAAAATGCGAGAGCACTGAAAGCTGAAAATTGGTCTGGGCAGGAAGAGGGTATAAGTGCCTTGTATTGAGTGATTAATAAACAAACAAAAATCTGACAGGGTTACAGTTGTTACTTTTGCTCATATTTGGTAAATGGTTAAAATAACACTAAATTCACTTTCTTATAAATTAAATGAATAGCAATACGTTTAAACAAAGTAGAATGTACCTTCTATTTCTCCTTTTTCTTGTTTCATCTCTCAAACGTAAGCTTTTTTTTTTCTGCTATTTTTCTGTTCTAGGGTGACCATGTTCATTCTCTATGCGATCCTTGTGTATGTTTCTTTCTTGCCTCCGAGATGGGCTACACAACTACATAAAGACACATTCAGCTCTATGGAAACTGTAGTACACAAAGAGTGGAGCATGCAATCAGAAATAATGGCACTGCTCGCTCTACACTGAGGTGTAACAAGCAGCGTGCACAGGACAAAAGAGAACCCTGAAAATGATGGTTAGAGTCTTTTTCATCAACATCAACATTTCAATTCAATTCAATATCCAATCCAATTATGTATGCATTGTGCCTGTCCTTAAATCAATTGCTGGTGGTAGATCTAAAGGAGGCTGTACAATTATAATCCAAAATGTTTGCTCATGTTTGCTCGGCTTTTATTAAATAGAAGGTAAAAAATAACCTAGTGATTTTTAAAAATTTCAAAAATAAACTGATTTTCCCAATCTAAGTTCCATCCAGATCCCTATAGATAAGTCATACTCATATCTATCTTGAATAATCCAATCATGGATATTTGAATGATTGAATAACTGAAAATAAACAAATTCCCTGATCCTAATCAATTCAACCTTCAAATCTCTAAATGTACATTTTAACATGTAATGTACATTATGCGTTTTACAATGTATTTTGCATGACCAAAAGGGTTAAACATTTGCGCGAAAATGTTTGATTTAGCATAAATAATAAATGTCTACATTTCCTCTTGAGGTTGAAAAATATTTTGCACTGTCATAAAAAGTAATTAAACTAACATAACTGTATTGCATCTTACAGCATGATAGCTTTCATGATATATAATTGCTACCATATCACATTAACATTGCAGTAAAAATCAGCAGCTTTATATTTTTAATATAGGTAGTAATATAACTGTGTAATTAAAATGTAATATACCAGTCTGACAGAGTTGTTAGCATAGCTAAATTAGGATGCTTTGAAATTTACACGTCTGTCTACTATTTGTTTGGGTTTAAATAATTTTTCATTTATATGTACATTTTCTTTAAAACACCCAGTGGAACAAAACCCTCCTATCCTTTTCAGCCAAGGAAGCTGTCATCTTAGTCTGATCTGCAACTGTCATGATGCTTCACATGTGATTGATCATGACACCAGCTATTTCGACAGGAAAAGTTGACACATGTGCCACGCCTGGCACGTGTCCTCAATTTGGTGGTGCAGCATTTCTTACACATGTACCCAGGGTTGGACGATCTGCTAAGTAGGCCAGAAGAGTCTGTAGCCATTTCAGTTGGTCATACACAGCCAGTGCTCATTTGGCTAAAATTCAGCAGGGATTCTACCTGCCCGTAAACTGCCTGATTTGTGACATGTCTACCAGGTGAAACTCAACTTTAGCAATGCTATAGGGGCTGCACATGCAGCAGAGGGCTGTCAACGAGTACCTGTGTGAGCATGGCACAACAATAGGCCCAGGCTGGCTGGACTTTTTTTTTTCCACGCCAACGGCTGCTGATAAAGGATGCATGCACTGTACGGTCACCATTTGAGGAGGCAACACGCATGGTGAGCTTTGACAATGCATGCATCAGTGACAAATCCCAATTGTGTTCCTCCTGGAGCAGACTCTACGTGGCATTATGGACAGGGCACTCGAGGCAGAGCAACGGGATGAAGAGGAGAAGTTCTTTCCTCTTAAGGCCCACTTTATGCAGACACAATTCTTGCGACGCCCCAGAACACACAAGAAGAGAGGAAGAAGGAGGATGAGGAGGAGGATTCTGGCAGATTTGGAGGCATTGAAGCAGAGAAAAACCTATGTTGAACCTTAAGAACCCCAGAACCCTTGGGAGTAGCACATAACTGGGAGAAGACAGTTCCAGGTTCTGTAATCATCAGTGATCCCAAGGACTGTGTTTTTCATGCCTCTGAAAACCTGTGGGGCATTGGCCCCCTTATTCCTCAAAGCCTGCAAAAGGACCTTAGAATTTGTGGCATCAAGGAGAAGGATCACTATTGGTTAGCAACCTTCCTTGACCACTGTTACAAGGGGAAAGTTGTGAAACTCATCCTGTTACCACAGAGGAAGCATAGGATGAAATATCTTGAGGACACCTGTAACGGCTACCCCTTGGTGTGAGGGTCTCAGCCGTTGGAGACGTCCTTTTCCCTGGCAAGCTGCGATATGCAGGTACCGCCGGTATATCCCATCGAACGCCCTTCCAAGAAACGAGACGTGCTACGTTTGAAGGGTCAAGCAGACTGACTTTATTTTCCACATTTTTCCTCCTTATATCTGGTTACAACTGTACAGAAACAAATGACACTCCCCCCCTCATCACACACTTAGGCTAATTACTAAACATTCTTTAATTAATAACAACAAAACCTTCACCCACTCCGTTTCCTAGGCAGACGTTTCGTCTCCGCATACAGAGACAGTGTTATCACACATAAACAGTTTTTAGCATGCATAATTATAGTTCTGAGAGCAGACCTGGGATTAACACCTGTCCATTACAACACCTTTATACAAGGACAATGGACTGTCTCCCAGGCCCTGACGCAATTAGCATGTCACTAGACTGAGTCATAGAATATTGACTGGTTGGGGTCACAATTAACCAACATCTTGTAGTCTCTCAAGATCCTGCAATTATTATCAATGTCCAGGCAGAATAGTCCATTATCCGTTACACTGCCCCCCTTTTGTGGAACACTCCGGCAGACCCGGATTGATCCTTTTCGGATCAACTTGGGGATGTCCGGTCTGCTGTTAGGGTAAAAGTTCCGTTTGCCTGGACAGTCCGTCGGCCTACCCATTGGCTTACCAGGTCGGTAGCTGATGGTGACGGTGAATAATAGAATTCAATTCTGGAACAGTCACTTGCTTTGCTCTCTCAATGGCTCCCAAAACCTGTTGCTGATGCTCTTGGGACAGATACGGCACCACCTGGATGCAAATCCCATTTAATCTTTTGACAATTTCCGCCTGTTTGTGCATTTCAATGTTCAAGCCACGGGACATCTCATAATACGTGACATAGTGTCGTTGCATCTCTGATTTCTCCCTGGCCAACTTGTCACATTCCCATTTTAGACTGTGATATTGTGCCGGATCTACAGTACATGTCGGGGAAGGTAGTCTTACCCGGTTCTCAGCAGCAAGTGGGTTGATTCCAGCAACGCGGGTGGTCACGGCACAAGCAGCAGCAGGTGTAGGTAAATAAGCCGAAGTCAGAGGGCCAATGTCGTTGCCCAGCACCACCTCGGCAGGTAGGTTGTCCATGATACCAACTGTGGTCTTTCCTGACCCGGCTCCCCAGTCTAAGTGCACCCGGGTGGTGGGTACGCGAAATACAGCACCCCCTGCGGCCCGGACGGCAACTGTGCGAGTGGACACGTTCTCTGGCTTTACCAGATGTTTTTGAATCAGAGTGATAGTAGTCCCGGAATCTCTTAGGCCTTGTGCTACTTGTCCATTCACTCGTACCTCCTGACGGTGATGCTGACGGTTATCCGGAGAGGCCGCTTGTATTGGGTCTGCCTCATACCAAATTCCCAGACATTCCTCAGGGCCCCCTTCGGTCTCCAGGCAGTGGTCCGCAGAGGGACGTGATGGAGTGACCTCTGTGTTGGGTGTTGTGCGTCTCCAATTGTTATTTGTAGCTCTCAAAGGGCAATAACGAGCAATATGTCCAGTGTCGCTGCAGTGATGGCACGTCACCCTAGGCGAATCCCGGGGGTAGTTGCTAGGCCCCTGAGGACGTGGTGGGACTGGAGCCCGAAACTCTGGGCATGGGGTGACGGTTGGAGTACGCGGTTCTACCTTCTGAGCCAGCCGTGTAGTACCCTGGCTTACTTTCCTTGTCTCCGCGTACTCATCTGCTAGCCGAGCCGCCTCGTTTAAGTTAGCGGGCTGGCGATCTCGTACCCAGTCTTGTATGTCTGCGGCCAGGTCTTGAAAGAAATGTTCCATTAGGAACAGCTGCAATACTTCCTCCCCGGTGTTGGCCTTGCACCCTTGGACCCAAAGGGATGCCACCCTTTGTAACTGGTTGGCCCATTCCATGTGGGAGTCCACAGCCATCTTCTTGGACTCCCGGAAGCGCCGGCGGTAGGCTTCTGGCATTACGGCGTATCGGGTTAGCAGCGCCTTTTTAACTTGCTGGTATTGTAAAATATCCTCTGGAGCAAGAGCCCGAAAGGCTTCATTGGCTTTGCCCGACAATTTCCCCGATAAAATAGTGACCCATTGGTCTGGTGGTACCTGGTGTAGTGAGCCCTGCCTCTCAAAGTCCGCCAAATATCCATCGATTTCCTCCTCACTTTCTACAAAAGCTTTAAAAGCAGTGAACGGTATTTTCTTTCCTGTAGCAGCAGGTGGGGGGGTAGGAACTGCAGGTGTAATGGGCTGTCTCGCTCTTACCAGTTCCAGTTCTTGTCCCCTCTTCGTTTGTATCTCTTCCCTTGCTTCCCGGAACAGCTGGTTGATTAGTTCCACGGACGTTTCTGGATACAAGGATAATCTCCGCTGTACAATCCCAGTAATTACATCTTCTTTGCTGACAGGTGCAAGGGGCTCCGTTCCTTCCATTGATCCATCCATTTCGTCCAGCTCCAGCAGTTCAGCTATCAGCTCCGTCCGTGGTCTGTTGCTGGCGCTCCTACCACGACTCTCCAATAGATCTTTTAGTGTGGATCTTTTCAGCCTGGCGTACTGCGACTCCATTCAGCACTTGCTCTTTGGATAAAAGGACCATCCCACCGCTGCCAACCAATGTAACGGCTACCCCCTGGTGTGAGGGTCTCAGCCATTGGAGACGTCCTTTTCCCTGGCAAGCTGCGATATGCAGGTACCGCCGGTATATCCCATCGAACGCCCTTCCAAGAAACGAGACGTGCTACGTTTGAAGGGTCAAGCAGACTGACTTTATTTTCCACATTTTTCCTCCTTATATCTGGTTACAACTGTACAGAAACAAATGACACTCCCCCCCTCATCACACACTAAGGCTAATTACTAAACATTCTTTAATTAATAACAACAAAACCTTCACCCACTCCGTCTCCTAGGCAGACGTTTCGTCTCCGCATACAGAGACAGTGTTATCACACATAAACAGTTTTTAGCATGCATAATTATAGTTCTGAGAGCAGACCTGGGATTAACACCTGTCCATTACAACACCTTTATACAAGGACAATGGACTGTCTCCCAGGCCCTGACGCAATTAGCATGTCACTAGACTGAGTCATAGAATATTGACTGGTTGGGGTCACAATTAACCAACATCTTGTAGTCTCTCAAGATCCTGCAATTATTATCAATGTCCAGGCAGAATAGTCCATAATCCGTTACACTGCCCCCCTTTTGTGGAACACTCCGGCAGACCCGGATTGATCCTTTTCGGATCAACTTGGGGATGTCCGGTCTGCTGTTAGGGTAAAAGTTCCGTTTGCCTGGACAGTCCGTCGGCCTACCCATTGGCTTACCAGGTCGGTAGCTGATGGTGACGGTGAATAATAGAATTCAATTCTGGAACAGTCACTTGCTTTGCTCTCTCAATGGCTCGCAATTAGCATGTCACTAGACTGAGTCATAGAATATTGACTGGTTGGGGTCACAATTAACCAACATCTTGTAGTCTCTCAAGATCATGCAATTATTATCAATGTCCAGGCAGAATAGTCCATAATCCATTACAACACCTTTAAGAGAAGTTTATGTAACGCCTTTCCAGGCTCTGGTAGATAACAATTTCATGAAAAAGCTAGTTTTGAGGCTTCTGTTGGTGAAGAAGGGGGCCCCCTCGGTGATGCATTTAAAAAAAAATTGTAGTCCTCTGTGCCCAAGGCTGTCAGCTTTCACATCTCATTGGCAGCATGTGCATCATATGGTGGGAGATTATCTAGGGACAAAAACTGACACGGAGAGCTTTCTAGTAGATTAGTAGATGATCCACTGGGTTACTCAGTCATGAGAATAGATCACTGGCCAGAACTTGCTCAGTAAGCAATTGAGCAGCTTGGCTGCCCTGCATTCATTTTCCAAACTGGCATTTAGTGCTGCCTGGGGGTTTTGTGACAGATAAAAGTGTGTGTCTGTCCACAGACCCCATTGACTGGCTGATATTTTACAAAATAAGTCATTCCTGAATTAGCAGCAGCTATTAAGCTGATGCCGATTTTGCAGATTAGGTGTTTTCTGGAACCTCTGCATGACTGCCTACACTGTCTAGCTTTGTGGGTGTTGATTTAATCTGGAAGAAATGTTTTAGTATAGGTTTCATGGGCACAATTTACACCCAAGTACCAATTTTTCCACACCTGTTTGACAGGTGCATATAATACATTTTATTATAGCAAGGCCAATTCTTGCTTTCATCAAGAGTACCTCCATAGGGTTGCATTGTGAACGCACCACCAACACCCTTTTTCTTGTGGGCTACCACTTGCCAGGTACCCTGAGTATCCAGCTTGGGAGGGGGTGAACCATCAGGGGTTTGAGGTTGGGAGTATATCCCAAGAATGGAGTAGTTTGAGGCCTTTATCTAGGTTTGTGATTACTGTAGAATCACCATCAAGAGTAATGGTTAGTTTAGATGGGTATCCCCAATGGTAAAGGATGTCGTGATTGCGCAGTGCTTTTGTTACAGATAGGATAGTTTTGCGCCTTTGTATGGTATATTACGAAAGGTCTGCAAATAGTTGGATTAATAAGTATTTCTCCAGTGGTTGTTTGTTTTTACGGAAGGCTGACATAAATAGTTTTTTTACATGAAAGAAATGCACCCTCATCAGAACATCCCTGGGTGTGTTGTCTGGGAGGTGGGATGGTTTGGGAAGGCGGTGGATTCTATCCACAATCAGAACCGAGACGGACAATGAGGGCAGGAAGGCTTTTATGAGGTCGTGGGCATATTGTTGAAGGTGTGCAGGTTGTGTGGTTTCAGGGATCCCCCTAATTTTATTATTGTTCCTGCACGACCTGTCCTCCAGGTCCGCCACCTTAGCCCTGAGCTAGGTCATCTCCTCTGCTTGATCATTGTGGGCATCCACTAAGATATTGTAGGAGGGGGCAAATTCCCCCATTTTTCTTCCACATGGTTCATTCTCCCACCCAGTTCACTAATATCAGATTTAAAGGATCGCATGCATTCCAGCATGTATGCATGTATGGTACTGCGGAGAGAGATAAACATGTCTTTCAGTGTAGAATCTGGGATTGGCTGATTAGCAATAGGATAGTTGTTAATATGCTCCATGAGTTCTCTGGTGTCCTCCATGGAGTCATCACATGTGCTCATCTTAATGTTGCACTCTTCCTCTGTCACCCGAGGCTTTGACTTCACCAAGCTCGGTAAAGACATGGGTGGAAGCATCATGGGATCTTAAATATACCTCACTTGTTTCTACTACCCAGCATCTTTTGGGTCATTTCCCATAAGCACACATTATCAACATACCCTTTGCAAAGTGGTTTGGTGTGTGAGACGTTGTGTGGGAACTGCAGCAGAGGATTCGATCTTCACAGTGGTTCATACCATGTTCAGTTGACCCTTTGAACATACAAGGGCAGATTCAGATAGAGATACGACGGCGTATCTCCTGATACGCCGTCGTATCTCTGAGTTCCGTCGGTCGTATCTATGTGCCTGATTCATAGAATCAGGTTCCGCATAGATATTCCTAAGATCCGACAGGTGTAAGTGACTTACACCGTCGGATCTT
Organism: Rana temporaria; assembly: GCF_905171775.1. Lineage (NCBI taxonomy): Eukaryota > Metazoa > Chordata > Amphibia > Anura > Ranidae > Rana > Rana temporaria. The sequence goes on along the minus strand of NC_053489.1, from coordinate 438,792,479 downwards.
AGGCTTTAATTCCAGGCCGGCCGCTAGGTGGCGTTTCGTTTTTTTTTTACGCAACGAATATGCAAATGAGGATTTCCGCCGATTCAGAAACGAACGACTGCCCAGTGCATTTTTTAACGTTGTTTGCGTTCGGCTTTTTCCGGCGTATAGTTACCCCTGCTATGTGAGGGGTATCCTATGTTAAGTATGGCCGTTTTTCCCGTGCCGAGTTTTGAAATTTTACGTTGTTTGCGTAAGTCGATTCAGAAAAGAGCTGGACGTAAGTTATGCTCACGTCGAAATCAATGACATCCTTGCGACGTCATTTGGAGAAAGTTTACAGACGGCGCATGCGCAGTTCGTTTGGCGCGGGGACGCGCCTGATTTAAATTTTACACACCCCCTAGCCGCGGAATTTGAATTCCGCCAGGGGATTTACGATATGCCGCCGCAACTTTAGAGGCAAGTGCTTTCTGAATAAAGCACTTGCCTCAAAAACTTGCGGCGGCGTAACGTAAATCATATAGGTTACGCGGATCTAAAGATCCGCTGACCTATCTGAATCTGGCCCACGTTCTTTAGGGTTCACTATTTTCGGTAAGCCTCTCCTATGTTGGTGGTGGCCGTCTTCACTTCACTTGGTTCATCTTGGATGTGGGAGCACCAGCACTTTTATTTACATTGGACTGTCTTTAACATTCACCATTTTTTGAATATCAGAGTTTTTTTCACATGTTTTTTTAAATAGATATATGTTCAATGATACATTTATATATTGTTGAACACGGTTTTCAGATCACTTGGTGTATTATTATTTGTTTAGCGCTACATTTATTTATTTTCACCATTTGTCTACTGTTTTTTTGTAGCTGCTCACCATTTAGGCAGCGCAGAATTTTTTGTATTTGTTATGATCTTTGTATAGAGGTCCCTCGTGAGCTCGGGCTTGGAGTTGCTCACATGGAGCTTCCTCAGAAGTCTGGAGAGGTCCCGCCGGCGCCATATTGGGTTGTGATCCAGGGCTTTGATAGAAAGAAATGCTGTAATTTCTTCAGATCTGAGCCTCCCTTTCTGCTTGCATGTCATCCCGGGTGGTGGAGCAGCACTTAGGGAGGACGATGGGGTGTTTGGCTTGTGTCTGGCTTGTGTTCAAGCAGCTGGTGTGGAGCTGTGGAGTCAGCCGTCCATTCAGCAATGTAGTAAACATGCCCCCCCCCCCCCGGTTGTTGTTAACTTTTAATTAACACCTGCATCAGATTACATGAACACAGCGCAATTGCTATGTGGTGTGATGCGATGCTGGGAAATCAGTGATTCCTGTGTGTTTCACACATCGCATCAGTGTGAACCTAGCCTTAAAATCCAAAGATTGCATTGATGTGCCTGGCAATGTAAATGAGCTTTTGCTTACACCAGGGTCAAGATCTGCTTTAAATCTGTTGAACAACAGAACAGAATATCTAAGGAAACAAAATCCAAAAAGTCTACTTAGCTAAAGTCCTCATTTAGCTTACTTACCTTGACCAGAGACTTCTGTTCTTAGCTATATTCAGATCAAGGAACAGGTGATCCTACAGCATGATATTACTAAAAAAAGAGCAAAATTAAAGTAGTAGTTTGACCAGTTGGATGAATGCCTGTGACTGGAAAATCAAAGCATTGATCAGAAATGCTTTATATCCTGCTTGCATTTCATAGCTCCATTCCCAAAATCATTTAATCTCCAAACATGGGGTTTCATTTCTACTGCTGCATTCTATATAATGTTAATATAAAATCCCAGAGAGTTGAATAGATACAGGTATCAGGGTTCCTGGGAGATATGAAAACCGGGTATGCAATTCAATCTGTCATATCTATCCCAAAAACTCTGTTTTTATGTGAACTTATCATTTAATATACTTGCAAAACAAGCTACCAAATTTAATTGCGACATTAGGATGATGATCTATGTGATTGCCATAAAATACATTTAACTATCTTCTTTCCATTGATATAACATGCAAAGTCTGCCTATAATTCATTTTATTGTAGGTTATAGGGACAATCTGTTAATATAATCTCTTATTATGGATAAATAGACATCTATGTACATTAAAACCAGATTGATTTTGCAAGCTCTTATTACCACTTTGTGCAAGCTCCTGTCTTGCTCATTCTTCTGATTTATATGAATCTATGTTCTCCTTGTAGATTTTCTTAGCAGGCTAAACATATTTAGTCTGCTGAGCAGCCAAAATGAATGCTCCTTTTGAGCACTTAATCAATGAGTGAACTTGATTTCTGGAGTCCTTCAGGCCACATTTGTGTTAAGTCATTTAGATTGCAGCTTAAGAGCACATCAGGTATTCTCTCGTTGGCACCGAATAGAAGAGTACAATAATTGCTAGTTTCAGATCTGGGGTTATATAATAAAGGACCCTATGCCCTACCCTAGCCATGAGTCTAATGTGGCAATTAAGAAAACAGGCTATAATGTGTGGTTCAATCATTTGGATGGCCCACTTCATTGTATTAACCCACAACAGACCAATGCATAGTTTTATTATCAGTGTAATTTTGAAGACGTTCACTGCTGTCTGGCAAATTGTATCAGAAAAACATCTATTTTATACAGAACAACAATTATAGAATTCTGCTCCAACATTTAACTATACCTCTGGATAATTTGAAGCTCAATGTAGGAAAAAAATACAATAAGACAGAAAAATTTAAGCAAAAATTAAAGAGCACAAAAGAGACATGTGACACTAATTCATGTCATGGTCTCTGAGATGGCACAGTGGGGTACAGAGAAACACAGATGATGAATCATACACTATATTCAGTGCTTACTCATAAGCTTATTGGTTATGAATTTTTGAGCTTATAAGCTCATTGGTTGTTAGTAAGTGCTAAATTTTCTTTGAACTACGTCAACTGTGTTTCTCTGTACCCCAGTGTGATTGTACTGCTTTTATGGATGAAAGCATGAAATAAAGATTGCTTTTAATTTGACCCATAGAGTACAGACATACAAATTTGTGTTTGTTCAGTCTGATTCAGCTGTGAGCTGGGTTACAAAAATTGCAACGCAGAAAGTGTACCATGATGTCTCAGTGATTTGTGGTCATAGTGAAAGGTGGGTATTGTCTTAAAGAGGAGTTCCGCCCGACCCTTTAAAAATTAAAAATCAGCAGCTACTGTAGACATACTGTAGGTGCTGACTTTTAACATTAGGAGACTTACCTGTCCTGGAGTCCAGTGATGTCAGCAGTGCAGCCGATCGGCTGGTCGGGAGCAGACACCATCATTGCTAGTAAGGGAACCCAGCAGTGTAGTCTTTTTGCTTTATGACCGGGTCTCTACTGCGCATGCGCGAAGCATGCTGCTCTCTCTCACTGGCCCGGCAGAAGGGGAGGGAGGGGGAGGGGGACGAGCTGCTGACGTACTTTGCCGCAGTCCGGTCTCCCGGAAATGAGGACAGGATACCTGTAATAAACAGGTACCTTCTCCCCAAAAGGTGCGAAATGTGTCACTGGAGGACGGGGAGGAATCAGATAAGCGGAAGTTCCACTTGTGGGTGGTACTCCGCTTTAAAGAGTATGGTTTATTGAACACAACTTTGCATATATATATATATATATATATATATATATATATATATATATATATATATATATATATATACACATGAAAAGGGAGATTGTAAGGGGTGAATTGTAAATGAAAAAGTACTTTTTGCCCTCAATAAGATAACTATATTCTGTGAACATGATATGGACTCACCTAAATAAAATATTATTATTATTATTATTAATTATTATTATTCTTTTACCAAATTAACACAATACATTTCACAGTTTTGCATTTTTCCAAAACTGATTTCCTTTGTATCTTAACATGTGTTTGCATGGCATCTTAGAATCGTAAAGAAAGGTTGAGTTGGAAGATTCCACAAAGCTTATTATTGAAGATCTGAACAGACAGCAGATAGCTATATAATGCCCAGCAGCAGACACTGACTGTAGGCCCCCCTCTTTTTGAGGTCATAATGGTCGTATACAGTCATGGACGAAATTGTTGGCACCCCAGAATTTTTTTCAGAAAATCAAGTATTTCTCACAGAAAAGTATTGCAGTAACACACATTTTGATATACACATGTTTATTCCCTTTGTGTGTATTGGAACAAAACAAAAAAAACGGAGGAAAAAAAGCAAATTGGACATAATGTCACACAAAACTCCAAAATGGTCTGGTCAAAATTCTTGGCAGCCTTTCAAAATTGTGGATAAATAAGATTGTTTCAAGCATGTGATGCTCCTTTAAACTCACCTGGGGCAAGTAACAGGTGTGGGCAATATACAAATCACACCTGAAAGCAGATAAAAAGGAGAGAAGTACACTAAGTCTTTGCATTGTGTGTCTGTGTGTGCGACACTAAGCACGGACAACAGAAAAAGAGAACTGTCTGAGGACAAGAACCAAAATTGTGGAGAAATATCAATAATCTCAAGGTTACAAGTCCATCTCCAGAGATCTAGATTTGCCTTTGTCCACAGTGCGCAACATTATCAAGAAGTTTGCAACCCATGGCACTGTAGCTAATCTCTCTGGGCATGGATGGAAGAGAAAAATTGATGAAAGGTTGCAACGCAGGATAGTACAGATGGTGGATAAGCACCAATTAAATGAAACGCTATGGCAGGAGACCCAGGAGGACCCCACTGCTGTCACAGAGACATAAAAAAGCAAGACTACAGTTTGTCAAAATGTACTTGAGTAAGCCAAAATCCTTCTGGGAAAACGTCTTGTGGACAGATGAGACTAGGATAGAGCTTGTTGGTAAAGCACATCATTCTACTGTTTACCAAAACCAGAATGAGGCCTACAAAGAAAAGAACACACTACCTACAGTAAAATATGGTGAAGGTTCAATGATGTTTTGGGGTTATTTTGCTGCCTCTGGCACTGGGTGCCTTGAATGTGTGCAAGGTATCATGAAATCTGAGGATTAATAAAGGATTTTGGGTCGCACTGTAGAGCCCAGTGTCAGAAAGCTGGGTTTGCTTCCGAGATCTTGGGTCTTCCAGCAGGACAATGACCCCAAACATACTTCAAAAAGCAAGAAAGAAAGTTACCGCTCCAGGTGGATTGTGTTAGGATGATCAGTATGGTCTCAGGAGATCAAGGGTGCTGGCAATGCACAAGGCAACAAATAGAAAAAGAAAATATGGACAGCCACACTCCAGAAAACCTTGATGGTTATTTTTTTTGTTCTATTTAAAAAAAAAGAAAAATGCACTACAAGTCACAGCACACAACACGGGAGTAAAACAGCTGACACTAATTTATAGTGTGAAACGCGTCAGCTGTTTTACTCCCGTGTTGTGTGCTGTGACTTGTAGTGAATTTTTCCTTTTTTTTTTTTAAAAGACAACCATCAAGGTTTTTTGGAGTGCGGCTGTCCATATTTTCTTTTTCCATACATCAAAAAGCACCCAGAAATGGATGGCAACAAAGCGCTGAAGAGTTCTAAAGTGTCCAGCAATGAGTCCAGATCTAAATGCCATTGAACACCTGTGGGGAGATCTTAAAATTGCTGTTGGGAAAAGGCACCTTTCCAATAAGAGAGACTTTGAGCAGTTTGCAAAGGAAGAGTGGTCCAAAATTCTGGGTGAGAGGTATTGATGGTTATAGAAAGTGACTAATTTCAGTTATTTTTTCCAAAGGATGTGCAATCAAATATTAAGTTAAGGGTGCCAAGAATTTTGATAAGCCCATTTTTGGAGTTTTATGTGACATTATGTCCAATTTGCTTTTTTTCCCTCCCTTTTTTGTTTTGTTCCAATATACACAAAGGGAATACACATGTGTATATCAAAACATGTGTTCCTGCATTACTTTTCTGTGAGAAATACTTGATTTTCTGGAAAATTTTCTGGGGTGCAAACAATTTCGGCCATGACTGTCTGGCTGGTCAGGACCAGCAGACCAACATATAATAATAACGTTGATTTAGAGAGCAGATTGAAACCGCCCCTCACCCCTTTTCTCAGGTTGTCTTCCAATACAATAAAGGCCAATGAAATATAATTTTAAATTTAAATATATCTCCCATTTATTAGCCAAATAATAAATGCAAAAGCATTTTTTTTAACAATACAGGCATGTATTAGCCATTAGTCATGAGCATATCAGCATTCCGAAAAAAACCTGTTGCAATGCATATTATGGAAGTGCAAAAGCATTACTTTTTATTTTTTTATTTTTATTATATGGTAATGCTTTTTACCATATAATATTTTCGCACTTCCATAATATGCATTGCAACAGGTTTTTTTCGGAATGCTGATATGCTCATGACTAATGGCTAATACATGCCTGTATTGTTAAAAAAATGCTTTTGCTCTGCAAGCAAAAAGGCTGATGTTGCTATGACTTACGGTATATGGGCATGATAATTCTGCCAAAAATGTTTTAGCTGTGAAAAATTTGTTTTACAGCCCCATTATTCCATATAATATTTTCTTTACATGCTTTTTCTTTCCATTCATTTTTAAATCAGTTTATTCAATTAACTGTGAAACATAACAATTCTTATCAAACAGTTACAAAAGTGCTAGTAATAGCAGCCTATATATTTTATCAATGCCCAGCAATCAATATAAAATTCTTGAATTTTTAAGTGCTAAATGCTCAAAATTGATTCTTTGAAGCAGGTCAAATTGAAGTCATTTTGCATGACTACCTGCTCAATTTTCAGGACCTATTGCATTAAATATATTAACTGTGAATGGTAAATCTTCAGCACATAGTATACTTTCTGCTAACAATTTTTTTTGTCATGTGAAACACTAAAAAAACATGCCAAATTAAAAATGCTGTAACAGTTATGTGTGTAACATTTTAAATAACTAATGTGTATTTTATTAAAGCAGACCATGCATAAAAAAACTATTATTTAGTAGAATCCGTCCACACTACTCCGCCCCCTCTGACCCCAATAAATGTTCTAACGTGAACCTAAGGAAAGACAGCAGAAAAAGGCAAAAGATACTGGCCCGGATTCAGAAAGAGTTTACGTCGGCGTATCTATTGATACGCCGCGTAAATTCTAGAATGCGCCGGCGTATCTTCTTTCTGTATTCAGAAAGCAAGATACGCCACAATTTGGCTAAGATACGACTGACGTAAGTCTCTTACGCCGTCGTAACTTAGTTGCATATTTACGCTGGTCGCTAGGTGGCGCTTCAGGAGATTTACGCATAGAATATGTAAATTAGGTAGATATGCCGATTCAGAAACGTACGTCCGCCCGGCGCATTTTTTTTACGTCGTTAACGTAAGGCTTTTTCCGGCGTAAAGTTACCCCTGCTATATGAGGCGTAGCCAATGTTAAGTATGGACGTCAAGCCAGCATCGAATTTTGCGTAGTTTACGTCGTTTGCATAAGTCGTTCGCGAATAGGGCTTTGCGTAAGTTACATTCACGTCGAAACCAATGAGACTTTGCGGCATAATTTGGAGCATGCGCACTGGGATATGTTCACGGACGGCGCATGCGCCGTTCGTTAGAAACGTAATTTACGTGGGGTCACACTTAATTTACATAAAACACGCCCACATCTTCCTTATTTGAATTAGGCAGGGCATACGCCGGCCCTTATACGCTACGCCGCTGTAACTTCGGGCGCATAATCTTTCTGAATACCATACTCGCCTCTCAAAGTTACGGCGGCGTAGCGTATAGGAGATACACTACGCCCACCTAAAGATACACAATTGTACACAATTGTATCTGAATCCGGGCCACTCACTTCAGATTTGCAACAGAGCCCGCAAAGTACATCCTAGGTTAGTAGGTTTGTTTATAGTGGTTGTAAAGGCACAAGTTTTTTTACCTTCATGCAGGGCCGGTGCAAGGATTTTTGACAACTAAGGCGAAGGTGCATTTTAGCAGGTGTTTACAAATTCAAATGAATGGCAGCGCTCTTGCAAGCTCTCCAAAACTGTGTGCAGTGTGGTGTTCAAGGCCTAGATTTGTGACAGCAGGGGGGGGGGGGGTACCTTGGCAGTGTGACAGGAGGGGGGGTACCTTGGCAGTATGACAGGGGTGGGGAGGTACCTTGGCAGTGTGACAGGGGTGGGGGATACCTTGGCAGTGTGACAGGGGTGGGGGGATACCTGGGCAGTGTGATAGGAGGGGGGAACCTGGGCAGTGTGATAGGAGGGTGGTACCTGGGCAGTGTGATAGGGGGCGGGTACCTTGGCAGTGTGACTGGAGGGGGGGTACCTTGGCAGTGTGACAGGGGTGGGGAGGTACCTTGGCAGTGTGACAGGGGTGGGGGGTACCTTGGCAGTGTGACAGGGGTGGGGGTGTACCTGGGCAGTGTGATGGGGGGGTGGTACCTGGGCAGTGTGATAGGGGGGGTGGTACCTGGGCAATGTGATAGGGGGGTGGTACCTGGGCAGTGTCATAGGAGGGGGTACCTGGGCAGTGTTACAGGGGTGGGGTGGGTACCTGGGCAGTGTGACAGGGGTGGGGTGGGTACCTGGGCAGTGTAATAGGAGGGGGGAACCTTGGCAGTGTGACAGGGGTGGGGGGGGTACCTGGGCAGTGTGATTGGAGGGGGGTACCTGGGCAGTGTGACAGGGGTGGGGTGGGTACCTGGGCAGTGTAATAGGAGGGGGGACCTGGACAGTGTGACAGGGGTGGGGGGTAGCTGGGCAGTGTGACAGGGGTGGGGGGTACCTGGGCAGTGTGACAGGGGTAGGGTGGGTACCTGGGCAGTGTGATAGGAGGGGGGACCTGGACCGTGTGACAGGGGTGGGGGGGTACCTGGGCAGTGTGACAGGGGTGGGGTGGGTACCTGGGAAGTGTGACAGGGGTGGGTACCTGGGCAGTGTGACAAGAGGGGGGATACCTGGGCAGTGTGACAAGAGGGGGGTACCTGGGCAGTGTGACAAGAGGGGGGGTACCTGGGCAGTGTGACGGGGTGGGGTGGGTACCTGGGCAGTGTGATAGGAGGGGGGTACCTGGGCAGTGTGATAGGAGGGGGGTACCTGGGCAGTGTGACAGGGGTGGGGTAGGTACCTGGGCAGTGTGACAGGGGTGGGGTGGGTACCTGGGCAGTGTGATAGGAGGGGGGTACCTGGGCAGTGTGATAGGAGGGGGGTTCCTGGGCAGTGACAGGGGTGGGGTGGGTACCTGGGCAGTGTGATAGGAGGGGGGTACCTGGGCAGTGTGACAGGGGTGGGGTGGGTACCTGGGCAGTGTGATAGGAGGGGGGTACCTGGGCAGTGTGACAGGGGTGGGGGGTACCTGGGCAGTGTGATTGGAGGGTGGGTACCTGGGCAGTGTGACAGGGGTGGGGGGGGTACCTGGGTAGTGTGATTGGAGGGGGGGGTACCTGGGCAGTGTGACAGGGGTGGGGGGGGTACCTGGGCAGTGTGATTGGAGGGGGTGTACCTGAGCAGTGTTATATGAGGGGGCATAGTAACATAAGGACAGACAGTGTGGCAGGAGGACACATGGAGTGGACACACTATTCACTTTCATGTGCAGGGCACTGTGTCTTATGTTGATGCCACACACAACACACAATAATCACAAAGAATGCTCCAAAATCCCCCCTCACCCACCCCCTCCTCCTCCTACTTGTCGTGAGGATGTTGTTCTCTTACTGTGGTTGACTTTGCTGTTGGTCTCTTGGAAGATCTGTTTCTGATCAGCTGTCTGTACATAAGCAGCATGCTCATCGGCTGATCATGGAGCTTTCATCTCTGATCCAGTGCCGATGTCCCATAATTCACTGACACCTCATGACCTCAACAGTGTGCAGAGTGTTCTGACAGGTTGCAGGCCAGGCTGTGAAGAGGGAGGGGGCTGGACCGAGTTCACTGCCAGAATCCCTCTTCTTCAGCGGCTTCTTCCTCAGCATAAGCTGAGTTCTCAGTAAAGTCCTCCAGGTTTGGGATGCTCTCAGTGTCCACCGGACACTTCTTCTCCCCCCTGCAGGATCGTGGCGTCCAGAGAGGCGCCGACAAGGAAAGGAGGAGGAGGAGGGAGGGGAGCAGTGAGCACTCTGGCTCTTAAGCGCCCCAAGTCTGTGGCGCCTGGGTGAACTGCACCCCGCGCAGCTGTCTCGGATCGGCCCTGAAGTTTTCCGCCCTGATACCCTGGCGGCGCTGGCGCCGTAAGGCAAGTGCCATTGTTGCCTTGCGCTAGCGCCGGCCCTGCCTTCATGCATTCTGTAACGGCTACCCAGGTAGTGAGAGGGTATCAGCCGTTGGAGAGGTCCTTTTCCCTGACAAGTTGTAATATGCAGGTACCGCCGGTATATCCGATCGAATGCCCTTCCAAGAACGAGACGAGGCTACGTTTGAAGGGTCAAACAAGACTGTCTTTAATGGCACATTTCACCTCGCTTATATGTGGTTACAATACTGTACAGGAACAATGACACTCTCCGCCCCCCCTCCTCACACAGGGGGGCTTCAATACAGATACTTTGAAATAATTACATTCCCTTGAGCCACTCAGTCTCTAGACCGTTTGGCTCCAATCTTACATTTAACATGACTTGATCAGACAATAGAATTCAATTAACCTTTAAAACAAACATACACACACACATACTCCCATCAGCATACACCTGACTGGAGGCTGTAACTACACAAAGGAGAGACCATTAGCTATGCAAAGGGAATATTAGCATTCAGCAGTGAAAGAGTTCCCTTCTATAATTAACCCTTTTAGCTCAGAATACAATGTGGTAAATCCAATTGTAACAAGCCATGCAGTTCTTTGTAGTCCTCACTGCATGATGGTTATCGATGTCCAGGCAGCATGCATAGGTCCGTTACACATTCTTTGCATGAAGATAAAAAAAACTTCTGTGTGAAACAGTCCCTGCAGCCCCCCAATACCTATCTGAGCCCCCTCTCAATCCAGCAATGTCCAGGAAAGCCTTGCCTCTCTGAGAACTCGCACTCCTAAATGGCTACCGCTGCTGTCAATCACAGCCAGTGAGTCAATCAGGAGAAAGAGGAGGCAGGGCTGAGCCACTGTGTGAATGGAGGGAGGAGGGAGGGGCCAGGAGTGCCAACATGGGAAGAAGAGGAGGATATGGGCTGCTCTGTGCAAAACCACTGCGCAGAGCAGGTAACTATAACATGTTTTTTTGTTTTTGTTTTTTATAAGAAACAAGACTTTAATATCACTTTAAGATCAGGGATCACATAAGTAACTTGAGAAAATGTATGTTATTAGGCCTCCATTCACTAGTGTTACTTAAGTGATTCCTAATCTTTAATAAACCTCCTAAACTTGTGTAGCAAGGTCCCGGACCTCTAGAGGCCTAATTGTGACCTCCAAAGTCAGGTAGAGGTGACATCCTTCTTTGTAGAGTGGGTTACAAGGCATGGTGGGTGTAAGTGATGGGCACCAGACATTTGTCTCTTGAACAAGAACTGTGGGAGAGAGGGTTAGGGCCAGGACACCCTTAGGTAGATGCAATGACAATTGGCATACTCTGAGACTTCTATAGGTAGACAGCTGTCTCCTATGGAAGCAAATATTGCAACAGTCACTAACGATAGTTGTATTTAACTATTGGTAACACAAATAGTTCTCCTCGCACTCTACAGTCTCTCACTGTAGGTCTTCACTCACAGAGCTCCCAGTCTCTCGCGAGACTCTCATACCCTATCACCACTGGATCCCCTGAGCTCTTTCACTTCCATAACCCAGTATCTTCCTCAAGCGTCACCTCTGCTTCCCTGCCGGGTCCTTGGCTTGGCACTCACAGATACTCTTCAAGCGTTACCCCTGCTGACCCGCTAGGTCCCTGGCTTGGCACTCAGTGATGCTCCTCAACTGTCACTTCTGCTGTTCCGCTGGGTTCCTGGCTTGGCACTTGCTGAAGTTTTCCCACTTCTTCACCTTCCCTGGCTGGTGAGAAGACTGCTCTGGCACTGGCTCCAGCTCACATGCAGTGGTCTCTGGTAACAAGGTTAATGGGGACAGCTTCTCCTCTACCTCCGACCACAACTGGTTCCCAGTCTGGCTGAACCGTTACTCTCGGTTGGACTCCAACCCTGCAGTCCCAGGGATAGGCCTCAGGCTTCCAGCCTAGCAGCCCGGGGCAGCATAACACAAGTTCATCCAGACAGCCGTCCAGGTGGCACAGTACCCCCATCACCTGACTCCACCCAAATAAAAAGGCTCTCCCAGCAGGTCAAGGGACAAAAGAAACCACCGCCAATTGGCTGCGACACCCCGTGCATTCATAACCTGACCTTGCTAAGCAATTGTCTATTCAAGTCACCAGCATTACGCCAACTAGCGACAGAAGTGAGAAGGTGCAGCAAGTCCAGAACTAGAGAGGAGTCAGTGGATCTACTAACAATTAACCAGGGCAACTACCACCTGGCAAAACTAAATTTACTAGCAACCCTGCCTAAACACCAGGGTGCTACACTTGGATATACTGAATTGACTTTTCTTTGAGGTTCCATGTCATATATCAGTTTTGCAAAACTCATCTGTGAGGACACTCAAAAAAGGACCCCATCTTGTGTGCACAGAAGAAGAGCGATGACTCAAAACCAGAATGTCATGAGACCATGGTAAGCTCAAGAGGAAGACAGGACACTAAGTTACACTAAGGCCGCGTACACACGGGCAAACATGTACGATAAACCGGTCCATCGTACAGAAATCCGCGCGTAAACAATACGCGGGGCGTGTCCGCGCCGTCGCCGCGACTATGACGCGGCGACGTGGGCGGGCCTGCCAGTTAAATGCTTCCACGCATGCGTCAAAGTCATTCGACGCATGCGAGGGATGGCGGGCACTCGGACATGTGTGGTAGGTCTGTACAGACGACCGAACATGTCTGAGCGGGCAGGATTCCAGCGGACTGTTTTAAAACAAGTCCAGAAATATTTGCCCGCTGGGAAAAGGCCTGGCGAGCAAATGTTTGCTGGAATCCTGCACGCTCGGGCCTACACACGACCGAACATGTCTGCTGAAACTGGTCCGCGGACCAGTTTCAGCAGACATGTTCGGTCGTCTGTACGGCCCATAAGAGATGTACTTTAAACGGCACATGGGTAGTTCATGTAAAAATCTAGGGGTTATCAGTACACGGCCCAGAATAATGCTCTAATATCACTTCCAAAAACTATAGTAACATTGGTACATTCAAAAAAGAAAGATATACAACCAGCAAACAATAATGATTGGACAGTATAAATATTGAGTGCATAGCCTTAAACATGGGTCCGATATGCAGAAAGATTTTCTTGCTCTGCTCTACATGTTTTGCGTATCGTGACGCGTCTTCAGGAGCATGATGATACACAGGTCGTATTGAGTAATATAACACAAGCCTGGATACCAACACACTGGCCATCTATCTACACCAGGTAGCCAGTTAAAGTTGTAGAAATCATAATGGGCAGCAAAAATACCGGGCTGATTGGCGTGGTGACAAGCCTGCAACGAACCTAGCTACGTTATTATTACTAGGCACTACTGTGGACAGACTGTCCCTGCCTAATCTGCACATCAGTTCTATACTTGGTATGGACACTTTGGCATTTTTAATGGACTAACCCTGGAAGGTGCCTCCTGTTCTGCTTACCAGCAGACTGTGATCCGCTTACTATTTTTTGCTGCCCATTATGATTTTTACAACTTTAACTGGCTATCTGGTTTAGATATATTGCCAGTGTGTTGGTATCCAGGCTTGTGTTATATTACTCAATACGACCTGTGTATCATCATGCTCCTGAAGAAGTGTTACGATATGCGAAACATGTAGAGCAGAGCAAGAAAATCTTTCTGCATATCGGACCCATGTTTAAGGCTATTCAGTCCATATTTATACTGTCCAACCATTATTGTTTGCTGGTTGTATATCTTTCTTTTTTTAATGTACCAATGTTAATATAGTTTTTGGAAGTGATGTTAGAGCATTATTCTGGGCCGTGTACTGATAATTATTTTACAAAAATATATATTTTTTGACTGTACTATTGCATTTTTTAGAACTTTATAATAAAGACCCCTAGATTTTTACATTAACTACCCATGTGCCGTTTAAAGTCCATCTCTTATGCCGCGTACACACAATGATTTTTCGGCATGAAAAAAAACGACGTTTTTCGGCATGTAGAAAAAACGAAGTTTTTCCAACTTCATCATTAAAACTACGTTGCCCACATCGTTTTTTAAAAATGCTCTAGCAAAGCGCGGTGATGTACAACACATACGACGTAACTTAGTGTCCATTTTCAAATATCGGGACGTTGGCACATTTATAGCGGTGCATCCACAGTGTCACCCTGTGAGAATGCGCATTTGAGCAAGAGGAAGGCAGGCCATACACGGTGCAAATTTCTTTCTTGCAACCAAAGGTTGCAGGAATGAAATTTGCACGATTCACCCATCAACACAGATAGGGCTGACAGGGGAATCCCTCCTGTCGATAATCGCTAGAGAATTTGGCAGGCTGATTGTACCCAAGTTGATCAATCGATCAACTCGGTACATCCAGCCTGCCCACGTGTATGGCAAGCCTAACTTTAAGTTGCTTTTCTGAAGGTGATTACAAGCCAAGGTATTCTGTTATTAATACTCACTTTAGACAACAGCTTCCTATGTGTCATTTATCAAATTAACATATTCAGATATTCAGAGCAACAATTCAACATACATACAATTCATCAAGTTAAATATAGGATAAGGGTATATTATCTCATATCCTAGGGTACAGAACAAAGTTGTATTGAAATGTACATGGTATTAAGTAAGAGTAGAAAACATAATAGGAACTGCCCCCGGAGGTAGAAGAGAGGTTTCATCAGTAATGGTTTCAACAGTTATAAGAGGAGTCAGGGGTGCTGGATGTTTCAATCTCCTGGCTATGGATAGTCTTGCTACTAAAAACAAATCAGTTGCAATGCATGCGGATTTGAAGGTATTTGTAGAAGGTCAAACTGCTAATAGGATATGAAGAGCAGAAATCTTGGAAGAATTTCAGTTGTGCATCCTAATATAAAGCGCACACCTGCTGAGAGACAGAATTATAGAGAGATAGTCTCAATAATAAGTCCTAGAGAGCAAAGTGGAAGGTGCCTGAGTGCTTTATTTGGGAGACCATTGCTGTTTCTTTGACATCGTTGCAGGTTTTAAAGGCTAGCTTCACATTTTTTTCTAGCTTTATTCCAGCTCCCTTATGTACCAATAAACCATTATTGTTACTTCTGGTGCAGAAAAGAAAACACCTTCTGTGTATTCTAGGACAAGGTGTCAGCCTCAGCCTCCTGTTTGTTCCATCTAAAAATTCATGACACACTAGTATGTAGATTTAGAACATAAAAAGGGGTTCACCTGCTGACCTCATTAGCATACACCCTGCATCTGCCCTTCGCCCTTCTACCTACTTATGTACTGACATGCAGGCAGTAGTTTTTAAATCAGAAGTATGTCCCTGGAAGTCTGTACACACTATAAAATCTGATTGTACAATCTCCTTTAGATCTACCATCAACCATGTAGTGGAAGGGCTTGCGTGACTGGATACAAATGGATTGGATAGATAGGTGGGTCATCCTATTCTTATAGTTTTGATAAATCTAAAGTAAATTTTACAGAGATTATGCCATCAAATTGCATAGTATATGGACAGCTTTATACAAGTATGTAGGAGGGAGTGGATAAAGACACTCAGCTGTCAGGCCCCAATTACATCTCTACGGAGCAGGAACGTACGTTCTCATACATGTTTTTTGGGGAGCATTTTGGAGCGTTTCTCCTTATCACACATAAGGCAGCCCATTCACTTGAGAAAAGTGAACTTAGCCATTTAGGGTTGTGGTAATTATGTCCAGGTATTGTCTGTGGGTCACTTGTTGTAACAAGGCAGCCCCCAGTGTGAGTTTACGATCAGATGCTAGAGCTGTGGCGCCAAGGCAAATATGATGAGGCACACCACCAGTGTTTGGTTTGCTCTAAAATCATGGCTTTGTAATATTTTGTAATAATCAGGTGCACCAATTCCTGCGTGTTGTGTAAAGGGACAAAATGTTGAGTTCTGAATGTGAAGGATGAAATCATTTTGAATTGTTTAAAGTTTTTGTAAACTGAACAAGAGGATTGGAAGTGGTAAATACCTAAACATATAGAGGCTCTAATTGGCTTAAAAAAAGAGTGGGCTTAAAATTTGCTATTGTCTTCCTGATTCTCCCTGTGTTCGTGTCTCAGGGCACACTACCTGTTCGCCTGGGAGGAGACACTCCCTGTTGGTCTGGCTCTTTATTTCCACTGACTCCAAAGGTAATGCCCTGATCTCTGCCGTCCTATACATTTCCCGTGGGCAGGGTTCAAACGCAATAAATTAAGCACCGGCCGCCACTGGTAAAACTCCAAGTTAAGAGACCGATACATGAAGTAAATAGGACAAATTATCAAATACATTGAAAGCATATTTTACAGACTACAGGATGTTCATAGTGTATATGCTGCAAGGCATGGGTGTCCAACCTGTCCTCCCTCTGTTGCAGAACTGCAGGATCCATGAGGCATTGCAAAGAAAATCACATGAGGCATTGCAAGGCTGACAGTTCCAAGCATGACTTTCAAAGGCAGAGGCATAATGGAACTTGGCTCCCAAAGGCAGAAGCATGATGGGACTTGTAGTTCCTGCAACAGCTGGAGGGCCGAGCTTGGACACTGATGCTGTAAGGTGAATAATAATTTTGTCTTACCTTTAAAATCTTTTCCCTGAGTATATTTGGTAGATTGGGTTATGCAGCTAGCGTTAGAAGATTGGAGACTGGAAAACAGTGCTGAAAGCACATCCAGCATGCCTCGGTTTTGTAGCAAGTAATAGTAGGAGAGGATTTTAAGAACAGAGGGGAGGGACCCGTGCCCCTAATGTACTCAAAAGAAAATAACTTTACAGACAAAACAAAAATCTATTTTCTTAATCATACTCTAAGGGGTATAGGCTACAGCTTCCTGTACTAGTTCATGCACTTGACTTCTGTAATTGACCCAACTTGTCTTGACCACGCTTTAAAGCTACCTGCCCTGACCTCGGCTTGTCTCTGAATCCTGCTTTCCCTCCTGCTGATCTACCTGCCTCTCTGATGCTGACCTCGGCCTGTGCTCTGACCCTTCTCCTGTCTGCCGTCAATGCCTGATCTGACCGTCTGTTACAGACCCGACCTGTCTTACCTCTTATCCTGTCTCGTGCTGTCTGTCCAGTGTCTCCTGACCAGCATGCTGCTTACCTGGCCTCTGACAGTCATCTGTCATCCTAGTGTCTGCCAGTCTGCTCTGCACCAGGGGCCAGTCATCTGCCAACAAGTGTCTGCCACACTGCTCTACACCAGTGGCCACTCATCTGCCAGCCAAGCAACTGCCAGTCTGCCTTCTGCTATTTCGGGGTCTGCTGCACCTCTTTCCATCTGCTGTCCTTGATATCCGGTCCACTCCTAGTGAGGCATCAGCTACCTACCTGCACAGTCTGCTTGACACCTTACAGGTACTTGTACCTCATCATGCTCTTGCAGCCACTGTCTCAGTACCAGTGGTCCCTGACCGGGAGCTGTAACTTTACTTCAGGATTTACAATACATCTTTGCACAAACTTTTCATTATGCGCATGTCCTACATTTTCATAGACTATGTTTCATTCATAGATACTGTAGTATGGATTCTATGAATGGAGGAGCTGGGCAGAAAGGGCAGACATAGTCAGGCACTCTTGATGAGTGCCTGTGACAACTCTTCAGTTCTATTAACTCTGACGCACTGGAGGATTATGGCGGTGGGGATGAGGGGGGCATCAGAGGAGGAAGAGTACTACTGAACTGGAAGACATAAGCACAATGGACAAATCACACAGAAGGTAAATAAATTCTTATGTGCTTGCTTTGTTTTTTTTTTGTTTGTTTTTTAACTTAGGCTTTAAATGAGTCTTTTTAAATGGGTCTTGCTAAAGAAAAGGTGCATAAACCACAGGGCGCCTAAAAGCTGTGAATGCCAATGTTAAAGTGTACCAACGTCCCGATAATATGTAACTGGAGATTAATCTGGGCTAATGCAATGGACTTTTGACGGTACAAGTAAATATTGTAGAAAATCTATAAATATATTTATTCATAAAAAAGGGGTGTACGAAGAAAAAAATTATGATATACAGAACTTTGTGAACATAAATGAGTCTATCTGGCAAATACTTTTATATACAATAAAATGTGGTGCTTTTTACAAAGTTGTTCTGCTTTGCTTTATATATTCTCATTGTTGCATACAAAGCTAAATTTTTTCAGATACAAAAGTAGTTTATATAATTTAAGATGGCAACGATAGAGATATCTCAATGAAACGGACCTATATATATCTGCCTATAGCGATCATCTATACTTATTTTAGCAATAAAATAACTTTAGTAAACTAAAATTTAAATGGATGCTATGCAATATTGTACATCATTGTTGCTCTTTACCCAATCTTAATAAATAAACCCAAAGTTCATAAAATATTAATGCAATAAACATCCAAATGTTTGATAAGTAGCAAGAATAACAATGTTTTCCATTGTAATTTTTCCCACATATAAACTTTGATGTCCTCTGTGACAAGGGTAGCAGTTAAACTGAAATTACAGACCACCATTAGTTAATTTATGCATATTGTTACAAAGGCTATGTCATAATGGATGTCTCTTTGGCTAAAGGTGCCCAACACTTAGTTTAATGTTATGTAATATAATATAAATGCTCTTTAAAACAAAATTACACCAGCCAGTGTTTATTCATGTGAAGTGCCAGGTAAAACCATTCACAAAGTAATATCGCTAATTGAGTCTGCCTTTTATTGTCTCTTTTCTCTCTCAGTTGTTCCCTCTATTATTCATAAAATATGTCAAGGACTATATCTGTAGGTCTTACAGCTTGATGTGCATTTTATGGTTTTTATAATGACACTAAAATAACCCATTAAAAGAAATACAACATAAAAAAAAAAAGAAATCTTGTATTCAAAAAGGTAACCAGTTCTAAGGCATTTTCAATAATAAGCACAAAAGTATATTTGAGAAATGCACCTAAGTGCTGATACTTAGGTAGTAAATACATATACAATAATGGGCTATTTAGTAACAAGTTTTGCCTTATTCTCCTAATAAGCAATAAAAATGAAAGTACAACACCAACCAAAACTTTTTTACAGGGTAAAACTTCTGCTGGATTTTTATTGCTCCCATTGGGGGAACATTTCCTATTAGTTTTGGTGACAATTGGCAATGTAACAAAAAAAATATAGGAATCTAAATATATATATTTTTTTTTTACAAATCTTTTATTTAGGCAAAGGGAAAGGTCCATGGACCCAAGAAACGTAATAAAACATAGTAGCAATGTATACAAAACAATCGAGAGTCATTACAAAAAATAAGACAGCAATTTGTCAGGCGCCAAATAAATTACATTGTTCAGTATGGTAAACCCATGTGACCGTCCCTTATCATTTTAACTTTATAACAAATAAACACTTGCAACTGTGAATACACAGAGCAAAAAAGAAAAGAGAAAAATATTATAGATAGACTGAGAAAATAGAAAATAGTGTAGATAGAGAAAGAAATGACGGCCAGAGTGCAGTGGAAGGAGGGGGAGGGGAAAAATGTGAAATCGCAAACTATCACAACCAAAATTCCAACTACTTGTGTATATAATACTAGGGGAGGGGGATCTCAGATCCTCAAAGCATTAGTGTTGTTGTTCTACTGCTATTTAGTCTGCAGTCGTGCTTCCAAACAGAGTCGGATCTTCATCCGAATCGACAAATGTTCCAAAGTGACCACGTCTTGGAATAATGTTCTTGTTGGTGCCGTGCTGTAGGAATTAGGGGCCAGATCCACGAAGCAGTTACGCTGGCGTATCTATTGATACGCCACGTAACTTCTAGGTTGCTCCGGCATATCTTTGTTTTGTATCCACAAAACAAGATACGCCTGAGGCTGGGCTAGATCCGACTGTCATACGTCTTAGTACGCCATCCGATCTAAGGTGCATATTCACGCTGCCTGCTAGGTGGCGCTTCCGTTGATTTCCGCGTCGAGTATGCAAATTAGCTAGATACACCAATCCACAAACGTACATCCGGCCGGCGCATTTTTTTACGTCATTTTTTGTAAGGCTTTTTTTGGCGTAACGTTACCCCTGCTCTATGAGGCGTACGCAATGTTAAGTATGGACGTCAGGTCAGCGTAAAATTTTCCGTTGTGTACGTCGTTTGCATAAACTGTTCGCGAATAGGGCTTTGCGTAGAATTACGTTCACGTCGAAAGCATTGGCTTGTTGCGGGTTAATTTGGAGCATGCGCACTGGGATACCCCCACGGACGGCGCATGCGCCGTTCAGAATTTTTACGTTGGGTCAAGACGTATTAACATAAAACACGCCCACAACTTAGTGATTTGAATTGTGCGCCCTTACGCCGACACATTTACACTACGCTGCCGTGACTTTCGGCGCAAATCCTTTGTGTATACGGAAAATACGCTGTAAGTTACGGACGTAAAAATGCGCGGCGCTACGTGGATCTGGCCCTAGGTCTTCAAATTTATTGATTTGTTCTACTTTTCTGAGCCACATCCCAATAGTCGGAGATTGTGGGGTCTTTCACTTCAGCGGGATGCATGATTTGGCAGCGTCAAGCAGGTGACGAATAATCTATTTTTTGTAGGACTTCACCGGGGCAGCCGAGATATGGAGGAGAAAGAAGCCAGGGTCGTCAGGTATTTGTTGGTCTGTGAATTTCTGGGCAACATTTGGGCATGTAGGGCATGTTCAAAAGACGTGGAGTAATGTACTACATTCCTCCTGGCATCTCCAGCATCTATCCAAAGTTACAGGGAAAATTTTATTTAACATCACAGGTGTTCTGTACCAACTGGTTAAGATTAGGGCCAAAACAACTAATCGATTAATCGACAACTAATCGATTATGAAATGAATCGATTACAATTTTCATAATCGATTAATCGGCCAGTAACATAATGGGGTTAAAAAAACTCAAATTAACCCTTTATAGTACAAAAAAGCAAATCGCTACTGTAAATATTACTTTCACTGTCCCACAGTAAAAAAAATGAACCCTTTACAGTAGCGATTATTTGCTCTTTTTGTACTTATTTTAGTTTTTTTAACCCCATTATGTTACTAAACATCTCAGGCCTGGGTTCACACCTCTGTTTTTTGGTGCTTTTTGCAGAAACGCACTACAGTTCATTTACATGTTTTCCTATGGGAAACGTTCACATCCATGATTTTTTTTTCAGCTGCTGCGTATTTGGAAAGGGTAAGGAGTTTTTAACACAAAACGGAGAAGCTGCAGAAAAGCATGTAATGTGTTTTTGCGGAAATTTGTGTTTTGTAATCTGCCCAACAACAAATTGGCCCAGATTTTTTAAAAAATGTAAATTTTTTTTTTTTAAGGCTATTATCCGATTAATCAAAACAATAATCGGCCAACTAATCGATTATGAAAATAATCGTTAGTTGCAGCCCTAGTTAAGGTTTTAAAATTGGTTTCTTGCGTTTTCATGCAGATGGACGATTTGTATGTAAAGTAAAGGATGCGTTGTTTCTGTTGTGGACTGAATGTACAATTTAAGTCTTGTTCCCAGTCAGCAATGCAGCTTAGGGATTGGAGTCCGGGGGAGAGATCAGTAGGTTATACATGATCAAGAGCTTGTGTGGTAATACCCCTTCGGTTGAACATATTTCCTCTAAGGTCGTGAGGGGTTAATCAAAATTGCTCGGGGGGGGGAGTGCCCTAAAGAAGTGGTTGAGTTGGAAAGTGTTCCAAAACTTCAGGCGTAATGACCCCATTGGGTTCATGAGATCTTGTAACGAGGGCCATTTTTTCTGTGTTAGGAAGTGTGAGGCCTGCATACAACCTGTCGTTAGAAGATGTTTAAAGGGTTTATCTTGATAACCCGGCGTGAAACGTGGGTTCCCCAGTATCGGGAAGATTGGCAAAGACCTGAATAAGAGAGACCCTTTTTTGAACAAAAGGAAGCACACCTTCGCAGTCTGGCCGAGTAGCGGGTGCGATTATACCTCATTAGGTAAGGTGTCTGTCAGGGAATTCCCGTAAGACGCTTTGCACATAGACGTGCGCAAGCGCATAGTCTTTGCCATAGAATGGCTCACAGATGCGCGCATGCGCACCAGAGCTCGCAATTGCGGGCACGCATGCGCACAGATACGGGCACGCGCGCACACGTACGAGCCTAATTCAGTTTGGCGCCAGACAGCCTATTTAAAGGGTGTCTGGGCTCTTGTGCCCTTGCTGACTGATCTTCAGCTTGTTTCTGTAATCCTGCTTGATCCTGTATGCTTTCCCAGTATTCTGACCCGGCTCCGTTCCTGACTCTGGCTCTGTCTACGATTCGGTACCTCACTGCCCGCTTGCTGACGAACCTGGCTATCCCTGAGACCTTGCTCCTGTCTATGCCCCTGGTCACTGTTAACCCTCGGTTACCTGCCTGGCTTTTACCTGTTCATGCGCAACTCATCACGGACTACTCCAGGCCGCTGAACCCTGCCAAGCTGTTCTCCCGGGACCCCCGGCTCCAGGCACTCGTGTCCCTCCTGTCCCTCGGCTTCCTCTGTTTCACCTTCAGCGGAGCCAGGACAGGAGATATAAGAGAGGCCGACCTCATCAATTCAGTCTCCCATCCGATCCCTGACAGTGTCATAACACCATGAGCTCTATTCAAAGGTATAGAGCTCTGATCCTGTTCGAGCTGAGTCCACAACTTCAGGGACCCATGCCTACACCAATCAACCAGTCTACTCAGGTAAACCGCCTGGTAGTACTTGTGTATGTCCGGTACTGCCAGTCCCCCATGCTGCTTTGGCATTGTGAGCTGTGATCTCCTTAATCGGGGGTGCTTGTAAGCCCATATCAATTTAAAAAAAACACCTTTTTTTATATTTGCTGGAAATAATTGGAGGGAATGTGGACAGGTAAAGCCTGTAAGAGGTATCGGAGTTTAGGAAGGATAATCATTTTGAGAATATTGCAGCGGCTGAACCCACGAATGTAAGCCGTAATTCCATTTGTTCAGAAGCGTTCGGACCCTAGTAAGCAGCAGGGGGAAATTTAGATCAAACACCTTTGATATGTAGAATGGGATAATTGTGCCCAAATATGTCAATGCCGTGCTGTTCCATTTCAACTTGAAGTTTGACTGGAGTTGGGTCTTAAGGCCCAGATTCACAAAGGAGATACGACGGAGTATCTCAGATACTCCGTCGTATCTCTCAGAGTATCTATGCGGCTGATTCATAGAATCAGTTACGCATAGATATCCCTAAGATCCGACAGGTGTAATTGTTTTACACTGTCGGATCTTAGGATGCAGTACCGCGGCCGCCGCTGGGGGGAGTTTGCGTCGTAAACCAGCGTCAGGTATGCAAATTAGGAGTTACGGCGATCCACGGCGGTTTTTCTCGGTCGCTACGTCGCCGCTAGTCTAGTTTCCCTTGCAAAGTTAGTCGTCATTTTGGGTGCCTTAACTTTAGTCAGCAATCGCATTGCTGTCTAAAGTATGGCCGTCGTTCCCGCATCGAAATTTTAAATTTAACGTTGTTTGCGTAACACGTCCGGGAATACGGAAGTACGCTACGCGCGTCGCCATTCGAAAAAATGACGTCACTTCGCGCAAAGCACGGCGGGAGTTAAGAAACGGAGCATGCGCAGTAGGTCCGGCGCGGGAGCGCGCCTAATTTAAATGTTAGCCGCCCATTCGATTTGGACCGCCTTGCGCCGGACGTATTTACGATACACCGCCCCAAGTTTCCAGGTAAGTGCTTTGTGGATCGGGCACTAAAACTGAAAACTTGCGGCGGTGTAACGTAAACAGCTTACGTTACACCGGCGCTAATGTACCTGAATCTGGCCCAATGTGACTGTGGGAGATTAATGCCCATTGCTTCTGATTTAAAAAAAAAATTATTTTAAGATTGGAGAAAGCTTTGTATCTATCAAATTCCCTAAAAAGGTTTGGGAGGGATATGACGGGGTTCATAAGGGAAAACAACATGTCGTCGGCATATGCCGATACTTTATGTTGAGAGTGTTCCACCTTTATGCCGGTAATATCTGGGTTCTACGCACGGAGCAGAGAAAGGGTTCCAGTGACAGAGCGAAGAGGAGGGGCGACAATGGGCACCCCTGATGTGTCCCATTTGAGATTTGGAAGGGACTCGATAAAACTCTGTTAGCTCGTACTCGGACTGTGGGTCTTAAGTAAATTGATGAGATCCACTGGGACATATTAGCGTCGAACCTGACATATTGAAGGACTGCGAGCATAAAGGTCCAGTTCACCCTGTCAATCCGTGCTCAGAAACACGCATTGGGGTTCGGGATTTATTTGCCACGTGTAGTAGGTTGAACACCTTGGTGGTGATATGCCTTGCTTTGCTAGTGGGTACAAACCCTACTTGAGCTTAGTGAATTAGGTGTGGTAGATGTTGTTTGATTTCTATTCGCGAGTATCTTTGTAAACAGCTTAATGTCGATTGTTGAGCAGGGAGATCGGCCTGTAGTTTCCGCAGGAGGTTGGGTCTTTACCTTCCTTTGGAATGACCGCAATGTGAGCCTGCAATGATTCTACTGCAAAAGGTGATTTGGGGCCTACCGCGCTAAATAGTTTAACCATATATGGGTTCAGAGACGGCATAAGGGCTTTATAGTAAAGCATGGTAAGTCCATCCGGGCCAGGGGCTTTCCCCGGTTTAGTTGCTGCTATCGCTCCATGAACTTCTTCAATTGTGATAGAGTCCTCTAAGGGCTCCTGAGCTGAATCAGGCAATTGTGGCATCTGAGAGGCAGTCAAGTATGATTGCAGGTTTTCCTGCAACAGGGGTTCCCTATCTATGTTGTATAGGGATGTGTAAAATTTCTGAAATTTTCAGGCAATGTTGTGAGGTTTGGAAACTTTGGTGCCTTTTGCCGGTAATATGTGAGGTATGTATGTCGCCAGTCTCTGATCCCAAAGGGATCGAGCTAGAATTTTGCTGCATTTGTTGCCCGATTCATAGGAAATTTTCCTACAGATCTGCAATGACGCTTTGGCCTTGAATTGTAACAAGTCGTTAATTTGTGAACGTCGGGTAAGGAGGTCAGTCTCTAAGGATTGGCGCGTAATGGATACTATAACGGAGGTTCTGCCTGCATGCAATTGTGTATGTGGCACTAAGAAGTAGTCGATGCAGGAGTATACCTTGTGGGGTGTTGAGTAAAAGATATAATCCCTTTCAGTAGGATGAAGGATATGCCATACGTCCACTAGTTGGGCTTTATGTAGGGCTTGGTCAATGCGCTTACGGGAGCCAGGAGGAATGGCGGAACGTCTCGAGGAGATATACTTCTCCGAAGGGATCATGGGGACATTTAGGTCACCCCCTACAATCAGCTGCCCTTCAGAAAAGCTCAGTAGCTTTTCAATAGTCCTCCCAAAAAAAACATCCTGATGAGTGTTAGGGCATAAAGAATTGCTAAAGTCACCTTGATGCCTCCAATCATGCCTTTTAGAAATAAAAAACGACCTGCTGGGTCTAACACAGTATCTAGGCAGGTCCACGGCACCTTACTGGAGATAAATATAGACACTCATTTCGACTTCGCAACCGTGTTAGTCGAGTGATAAGCTATTGGGAAAGCGCGATTCTTAAAGCGGGGGTTCACCCTGTTAAAAAAAAAAATATCTTTTTTTTTATTAGACCATTACATTCGGCATCGTAGCGCGAGCTACGGTATGCCGGTCTTACATTTTTTATCCCCGTACTCACTGTGCTATGGCTCATTGAAGATTCCGGGGAATGGGCGTTCCTATGGTGAGAGAAGGTGATTGACGGCCGGCCCTGGCACGTCACGCTTCTCCGGAAATAGCCGAAATAGGCTTGGCTATTCACGGCGCCTGCGCATAGCCTGTGCGCAGGCGCCGTGAAGAACCGAGACCTACTCCGGCTGTCTTCGGGGAGCGTGACGTGCCAGAGCCGGCCGTCAATCATCCTCCCTCTCCATAGGCACGCCCATTCCCCGCGGGAGTCGGATTCTTCAATGAGCGATAGCACAGTGAGTACGGGGATTAAAAATTTAAGACCGGCATACCGTAGCTCGCGCTACGATGCCGAATGTAATGGTCTAATGATGTGAAGGAGGGTGAACCACCGCTTTAAGAATGTCCATCATGCGTGGCCAGCGGCGATCGTGACCGCCGGCCACGTGCATCGGGTCCACCGACGTGCAGCAGCTCTTAAAGGCAAACCTGTATATGTATGGGATTTCGCCCAGGAGAGCCATTGTGCCGCAGTAAATCTGCGTGAGCTGCTCGGGAACCGGTTAATTCATCTATGTTTTACAAATGTATGACTAAAACTAATGTATATGTATATTGTTGGTGGTGTCTGTACTTCCTTATGTACACCTGTGATAAATTGACTACATTGCTTATTAACCAGTTAATCACCACCTCATAGAAAAAATATGTCTGCAAGGCGGTTCCTTAACTCTGGGAGGACGTCCATGGACGTCCTCCCAGAATCGCGCTCCTGCACGCCCCCTAGGGCGCGCACACAGGAATGTCCGTGACCGCCGGGTCCGAAGGACCCGTCGCATCACGGATCATAGCGGCGGTTTACCACGTGATCGCTCCGTCCAATGACGGAGCGATCACTTGTAAACAAACCGGCGTCATGTGATGACCCCGGTTCCTCCCTCCCCTCTCTGTACCGAACGGTACAGTGTGAGAGAAGAGGGGAGAGAGCGGAGGCAGCAGCAGTGCTGTGGGCTGGATTTGTGACAAATGCAGTCACAGATTCAGCCATCCATCCATCCCTGCTCAGCCATCCCTGCCCCATACTCACAATACCCTACAATACTCTGCCCCATACTGTGCAATCCCTGCAATACTCTGCAATACCCCACAATACTCTGCAATACCCCACAATACTCTGCAATACCCCACAATACCCCACAATACTCTGCAATACTCTGCAATACCCCGCAATACCCTGCAATACCCCGCAATACTCTGCAATACTCTGCAATACTCTACAATACCGTGCAATACTCTGCAATACCCCACAATACCCTGCAATACTCTGCAATACCCCACAATACCCTGCAATACTCTGCAATACCCTACAATACCCTGAAATACCCTGCAATACCCTGAAATACTCTGCCCCCTCCTGCTTCTACCGACTCAGCGCTACGATCGAAGCCAGGATTGTTTTTTATTTTCAGGCTTCCCAGCCTAGAGGTGAGATATGGCATCTTATTGACCCCATATCTCACTGTAAAGAGGACCTGTCATGCCATATTCCTATTCCAAGGATATTTACATTCCCTGTAATAGGAATAAAGGTGATCAAAAAAAAAAATTTTTGCAGGAAAAACGTGTCAAACTAAAATAAAGTAAAGTAAAGTAAAGTGAACAATAAAATATATACAGTACAGACCAAAAGTATTGACACACCTTCTCATTCAAAGAGTTTTCTTTATTTTCATGACTATTAAAATTGTAGATTCACACTGAAGGCATCACAACTATGAATTACACATGTGGAATTATACATAACAAAAAATTGTGAAACAACTGAAAATATATTTCATATTCTAGGTTATTCAAAGTAGCCACCTTTTGCAGCAGACACATCTCTAGAACTGTTAAGAGGAGACTGTGTGAATCAGGCCTTCATGGTAGAATATCTGCTAGGAAACCACTGCTAAAGAAAGGCAACAAGCAGAAGATACTTGTTTTTGGCTAAAGAACACAAGGAATGGACATTAGACCAGTGGGAATCTGTGCTTTGGTCTGATGAGTCCAAACTTGAGATCTTTGGTTCCAACCCCCGTGTCTTTGTGCGACGCAGAAAAGGTGAACGGATGGACTCTACATGCCTGGTTCCCACCGTGAAGCATGGAGGAGGAGGTGTGATGGTGTGAGGGTGCTTTGCTGGTGACACTGTTGGGGATTTATTCAAAATTGAAGGCATACTGAACCAGCATGGCTACCACAGCATCTTGCAGCGGCATGCTATTCCATCCAGTTTGCGTTTAGTTGGACCGTCATTTATTTTTCAACAGGACAATGACCCCAAACACACCCCCAGGCTGTGTAAGGGCTATTTGACCAAGAAAGAGAGTGATGGGGTGCTGCGCCAGGTGACTACCTCTTGAAGCTCATCAAGAGAATGCCAAGAGTGTGCCAAGCAGTAATCAAAGCAAAAGGTGGCTACTTTGAAGAACCTAGAATATGAAATATATTTTCAGTTGTTTCACACTTTTTTGTTATGTATAATTCCACATGTGTTAATTCATAGTTTCGATGCCTTCAGTGTGAATCTACAATTTTCATAGTCATGAAAATAAAGAAAACTCTTTGAATGAGAAAGTGTGTCAAAACTTTTGGTCTGTACTGTATATTTTTTAAAGCGCCCCTGTCCCTGTGTGCTCGCATGCAGAAGCGAACGCACACGTAAGTCCCGCCCACATATGAAAACGGTGTTCAAGTCACACATGTGAGGTATCGCTGCAAACGTTAGAGCGAGAGCAATAATTTTGGCCCTAGACTTCCTCTGTAACTAAAAACATATAACCAGTAAAAATATTTAAAACGTCGCCTATTCGGATTTTTAAGTAGCGAAGTTTGGCGCCATTCCACGAGCGTGTGCAATTTTGAAGGGTAACATGTTGGGTATCTGTTTACTCGGCGTAACTTCATCTTTCACATTATGCAAAAGAATGAAGAAAAAATAATAAATGCTAAATTTTATAACAGAAACAAAGAATTTGTTTTATATTTGGGTACAATGTTGTATGACTGAGTAATTGTGATTCAAATTGTGAGAGCACCAAAAGCTGAAAATTGGTCTGGTTATTAAGGGGTTTAAGTGCCCAGTGGTCAAGTGGTTAAACACATGTCTTTAAACAAATCTACACAGAGCTGCGATTGTACCAGGATTATTGCACAGTGTTGAACACTAGCATATTATTATGTGTCAGACCTTGATATTTTTTTGCCACATCTTTTTAAAATAACCCAGTGTTTATTGATATAATTACATAAGGTCAGTGCCTCTCCGCTGGAGATATGAATGCAAATAGTTAAAGAAAACCTCTTACAATAATTACTTACTGTTAATCTTCAAGATTCCTCTGGTGGTAGAAATATTATGTTTGTCTATTAAATACATGCACTTGCAGTGTGTGGTCTACTGACACATTATTTGCCTTTTTTTAAGGTAAGGAAATAAATATTAAAATATTTGATATATTTATTTTCAATGATAAAGCTTCAATCAGAGGCGGCTCTAGGCTTTGTGAGGCCTTGGGCAAAACTTAGATATGAGGCCCCACTCACATCAATAATGGGTAAAAATTAGTCAAGCAAGAAAAATGTCTGCAGAAAATGCATGGATCTAGCGCACAGGTGATTAGCACCACTTCCAGGGCATCCTCCTTACCCATCAGACATATGCAGCCAATGCAAGAGGGGGGGTGAAGAGAGGTAGATGAGAAAGAGAGAGGGGTGATAGAGAGATCCCTAGCCCTGTCCCTGTCTGCACCCCCTCCTGTTCCTCGTGTCCCAGTCTGAAGTCCCTGTCTGTGGGAAGGTTTGTGTGATGCTTGGTACAGTACCTTCCATGCCAGCAGGATGTTCATGATGGCCAGCAGCAGGCTGGGTGGGGACAGTGTTCTGCTCCTTTCAGAGGATCTGTTTGCTGTGAGATTGAGTGGTCCCTGGCCGCCAGCACCTTCTGCCCATACTCATTTTCTGTGCCCCAGTCAGCCTGTCCTCTGGTCCTGGGAGGTCTTCAGAGCTCTTCTCCCTCCAGGGCTATAAGTCCTTGCTGCCGATGCTGCTCACCTTCCCTACCAGGTCCAGACTGGGACCAAAAAAGGGGCCTAAGCATTTTAGACTGAGCAGTCCATGAGACTGGTCCCTTCCCTGCTCTTCATCCTGACAGATCCACTGCAGCAGTCGGCGGGAGAAAGGAGACTGGAAACTTGCAGAACTGTGGGTGGTGAAAGGGGCCGAGAAAAAGCACAGGGGTGGCGGACAGCATGGGGGTGAGGTGGAGAGCACTGGAGTGGTGGTGTAGAGAGCAGCTGGGCTGAGAGCATGGGGGTGTGGAGCACTGGGGGCAGAGAGAAGGGGGGGAGCTGGAGAGCACTGGGGGAGCGAGAGCACTGATGGGGCAGAAAGCACTGGGGGGCAAAGAGAATGGGGTTGGAGAGTACAGGAGGCTGGGGAGCATTGTGGGTTGGAGAGCACGGTGGAGTGGAGAGCACTAGGGAGAGGAGCCAGGGAGCACTTGGAAGGTCAGAGACCACAGTGCGGTGGAAAGCACTGGGGGGGAACCTGGAAGAACATGGGGGGCAGAGAGCACTGGGGGAGCTGTAAAGCATGGTGTGGTGGAGAGCAGTGGGGGGGGACGGGAGAGTACGTGGGGTGGAGAGCATAGGGGGGATCCAGAGAGCACATGGGGGGCAGAGAGCAGTGGGGGAGGAACTGACAAGCACAATGGGGTGGAGAGCATAGGGGAAGCCAGAGAGCACATGGGGGTGGGCAGAGAGCACTGTGGGGGGGAACTGGAGCACATGGTGGGGTGGAGAGCACTAGGGAGGGGAGCCAGGGAGCAAATGGGGGGGGCCGGAGAGAATGGTGCGGCTAAAAGCACTAGTGGGAGCCAGGGAGCACATGGGGAGCAGAGAGCACTGGGGACGCTGAAGAGCACTGTTTGGGGAGCTGGAAAGCAAGGTGAGGTAGAGAGCATGGGGGACGGAGAGCAGATGGGGGGCTGGAGAGCAGATGGGTCAAGAGCATGGTGGGGTTGAGAACACTGGGGAGGGAGCCGGAGGAGATTGTGGGGGTGGAGCAAGGGAGCACATGAGGGGACCGAGAGCACGGTGGGGTGGAGAGCACTGGGGGGTGGAGGAGATCACGGGGGGGCGGAGCCAGGTAGCGCATGAGGGAACCGAGAGCATGGTGGGGTGGAGTGCACAGAGGGGTCGGAGGAGATCATGGGGGGCGGAGCAAGGGAGCACATAGGGGGGATCACAAGCATGGTGGGGTGGAGAGCACAGGGCTGGCCAGAAGAGATCATGGGGGTGGAGTCAGGGAGCACATGGGGACCTAGAGCATGGTGGGGTGGAGAGCACAGGGGGACCAGAAGAGACCATGGGGGCGGAGCCAGGGAGCACATGGGGGACCGAGAGCATGGTGGATGGAGAGCACAGGGGTTGGGCTGAGGGAGATCATGGGGGCGGAGACAAGTGGCAGTAAAAAAGCTGGATAGGAGGACCGGCGCGGTCGCTGCTGTATATAGAAGAATTGGTCTTTCCATATTCCTCCTGCAGCTGGTGACTGCTCGTTTCTCCTCCCCCTCCTGCCGACATTGACTTGCTGCAGGAGGAATATGGAAAGATCTATTCTTCTATATACAGCAGCGACCGCGCCGCTCCTCCTATCCAGGACTCAGAGCACAGGAGGACTGCATGGCCAGGCACTCACTTTTTCTCCGGATGGCCAGCCCAGTCAGCATCAGAAGATTGGATCCATTAAAGCTCCGCCTCCTTCTCCTTCAGTCACGGGGCTGCGCTGCTGGGGAGTTTATGTCCCTGACTGCTGAACTGAATGAGCGGCACGGGCTGAAGGCGCAGCCCGGCTATCTCAGCAGCTGTGTGCCGTATGGCTTCCTGCGCTGCAGCACCTCTGCTGAGATCGCACCTGGAGCCGGGTGCTGGCGCCTTTGCTGTCCTGTTCCCTGCACGTGTTGCCGCTAAACCAGGATGCTCCATGATTGGTCCAGGGCCCTAAGACACTGCCCGATTGGTCAGTCCGCCCTTGGGCAGCAGAGTCCCGGTTGCGGGGGAGACGGAGCCGAAGGCGCCGACATTAGTATTATTGATCATAGGCAAATTAGTCAGCCGCGAGGCCCCTTTGCGTGCAAGGCCTTAGGCGGTCGCCTAATTTGCCTAATTAGAGATTTCTGGCTTCAATGTAAAAAAGATTCAGTTTCAATGTACATAATTTATCATGTTAATGAAAACCGCTGTCCTTTATATCAATTTTAAGCAATTACGATTTAAACTTTCTATTACTAAATGCTTTCACGCTTACTTAAATGTTTATTAAGCAACAACATGCAGAGTGTTTAATTACATACATATACATTTTTTATAGTTTTATTTATTTTATTAAGAATAAAAGTCAAAAAACATTTATATTGCAATAGAGTAACTAGTTGTGTACTTTTCTTAACGGCATAGACTGATGTTTCAAATAATCTTATTGTCAACCTTTCCTTTAATAATGCATTACACAGTATAAACAGCCAAAACAGCATCACTCAGTTATTACTAAAATAAACGGTATAGTAGGTGTTTATAATTATTGCTCCAGATTGAACTAAAGAAAAAGATTTTATATTTGTGCAGGTTGACAAATATTAAAACACTGTTGTCCAATTATTTTTAAAAACTGTTTGCGTTACGTATAAGCATTTTTCCTATCCTAGAAACACAGCACTTGGTGTTAAGTGATCTTTCACAGTTGAAAAGGTTTTCCGGAATAAGCTTAATGTAGATTGTCAGCAAATAACAGGAGATCATGTACACAGGTGGGCAAATGATGAGAAATCTGAAGTGAGCAGAAGTATTATAAATATGGTGAGTAATACAAGTCATGCGGCCAGAAGTACATCTGCTACAAAGCATCTTCAGCATTACCGAAAACAAGTACTGCTAAATGTATTAACTACTACTAGATATAATATTCTGTGATCATTGTAATCAATAATATATTTTTTTTGTTTGCTTTGCATGCATTTTTTTTTAAAACACCAAATACTTGTGGGCAAAACTTGAGAAGCACTTCTTGAAATAGCAATATTAAACAGAATTTTTCCCTATGCTTAGACATATATAGCTAGATTCAGGTAGGCAGGGGTATCGTTGCGGCGCAATGGCGCCTAATTCAAATTTAGCTGAGGGGGCGTGTTTTATGGTAATGGGGGGTGACCTTACATGATTGACGTATTTTACGAACGGCGCATGAGCCGTCCGTGTACATATCCCAGTGTGCATTGCGGCAAAGTACGCCGCACGGTCCTATTGGTTTCAACGTGGACGTAAATTACGTAAATCCCTATTCACGGACGACTTACGCAAACAACGTAAAATTTTCGAATTTCGACACGGAAACGACGGCCATACTTAACATTACTATTCCAGCTATTTGATGGAATAACTTTAGGCCTGATAATGCGTTACGTAAACGGTGTATCTGTACTGCGTCGGCCGGGCGTACGTTCGTGAATAGGCATATCTAGTGATTTACATATTCTACGCCGACTGCAATCGAAGCGCCACCTATCGGTCAGCCTAAAAATTACACTTTAGGATACGACGGTGTAAGACACTTACGCCGCTCGTATCTAAACCAATTTTAAGCGTATCTGGTTTCCAGAATACGCTTAAATTAGCGCCGGCGCAAATTCAGACTTAGGCCGGCGTATCTACTGATACGCCGGCCTAAGTCTTTCTGAATCCACCTAATAGCAATCATGTGTGGCGTTAATGTTGTAATATAGAAAGTGAGAAAATGCGCATACCAAAAAAGACAGGTTCTAGAACAGCAGCAAACTCAAAAATGTTATGCAACATAAAAACGGATAATAATAAAAGGGGAGTTGCGCTAAAAAAAGGAATATATGGGTGACCATATAAAAAACAAAAATAAAAAAGTTGTGCTAGAGAAACCTCTTAATAATGACCACAAGGTCAACTGAATACAAAGTCCCAATATGTGTACACATGTAACAAGGATGAAACAAATGTGTATTAATCCAAAAAGAATAAATGAGTTCAATTCTGTGGATAATGCTGGATCAATTCTTGTGGATAATGCTGGATCTGTATCCGGGTAAACACATTCAAGCTGACCCTTACCAGAAGTATAGATCCCAAGGATCAAAATAAGCCATCCACGATGTAACCAATGAAAGATCCAATCTAGATTGGTGCAGAAACTCCAACTTCAAAGGACTCGACCCAGTAAAAAAGAAAAACAAAGAAAACAATAGTGCAAAAACGTATGGTGAACAGACACTTTGGCCAACTCCCAGTGACTAATAATGACAGACACTGTGAAGGGAAGAAGGAGCACCACCACCAGAGAGAACACACTGACCCTTACCGGAACTAGGCGACCCTCTAGGGATCAATATTGCATAGTAGCGTGTTAACGGTAATCAGCGGAGAAGCGTTCTCTAAAGGTCCTTGAACCGAGGCGAGATCTGTCCGATTCAAACATAGAATGTTCACTTGAGCTATTGAGCTCGATAAAACTGAATCCTAAGCAGTAGAGCCAACAGAGTTCAAGCAAAATGATCCGGAAACAGGACAAGTCAGGTCAGATAGGAGACACCAGAGCTAATGTTGTAATGCAATTTAATCAGTGCATGGTATTTTTCGATAACTAACCTTAACAAGCAAGCACAGTGCAGAGCTTATTTCATACAATGTCATGACATTTTGGGTGAATCTGCGCAGCCAATCAGTGGCCATATATATTTTATGAAACGATTGATACTGCTAGGCCTCTTGGTTCACTTTCTTATTTTTTGCAGAGTGCCCTGGGAACCAAAAAATGTGTGTGTGCGGGGGGGGGGGGGGGGGGGTGTCTCTGAAACCAGCTCCCTCTCCTGTCTCTGGTTCCTTGGTATTGATCTATTATTAAGGAGGGCATACTCAGTGAGGCACTGGAAAGGGGTTAGGGGGAAAATTATCTTTTTGCTTCCAGGTTAATTAGCAATGAACAATTGGTTTGCCAATCAGTCATTGCTTAATATGTTAACATAATACTGTATTTCACATTCTACAGTTCTACAATCCAGGTTTCAGCATTATTATTCAATATTTATAAAAATGGTGAATTATACAAGTCACTGGGCCAGACGTGCATTTTTATTTATCGGGTGTGGGTTCTGCACCATAACAGTTACTCACCCATTGATTCCTTTGAAGGTTCCATCATGTGCCCCGTCAAAGAATATGCTATTTTTTTTTTTTTTTAAAAGCAAATCCACTTTGCACTACAAGTGCACTTGGAAGTGTGCTTGGAAGTGCAGTCGCTGTAGATCCAAGGGGGACATGCACGAAAAAAATAAAAAACAGCATTTTTGCTTGTACATGATTGGATGATAAAATAAGCAGAGCTTCCTCTCATTTTAGATCTTCCCCTCAGATTTACAGCGACTGCACTTCCAAGTGCACTTGCAGTGCAGAGTGAATTTTCCTTTAGTAAATCAACCCCATAGTATTGCAGAGACATCTGTATGTTTTTTTTATTTCTTATTTGTTTTTGTTTTTATGGTTTTCTATGGTATGGAGACCTTATACAATGCATATTCATTGTTCAACCTTTTATTCTATTGCACCTTTTTTGATTTAATAATTTGGACAATCCCTTTTGTATATCCTTTTCTACAAATTTGCATTGAACAGCTTTTTATACATGTATCACCTTTATACAATATTACTGTGATGTTTGTATATTTCAATACCATTTTAGTAGCATTTGATCGCTGTTTTGGTATTTTTACCTGTTAATTAGAAAGTTTGTAAACAAAAAAATCTTCTGTTGAATTAATCAGTATTTACCCTCTCCACCCGCAACTGGACAGGTTTGTTAATTTTGTTATTTTGGGTGAATGTCAACAAAAGGCCATATCAAACACACAAAAATAATTTGTATATCTATTGTATATCTTTTTTTTCCTTTATTCGTTTTTCCTATGTCAAGCAATGCAATCAGCATAGAAGTAGGTGACTACGTTGTCTGCTGTTTTCTGAAGAGAGAAAGGGGGCGGGCCGGGTCATGACTCCATGTCTGAGTGGACACAGGGAGCTGCAGCTCGTCTCGGGTGCTCCCATAGCAAGCTTCTCGCTGTGGGTGCACTCAACAGGAGGGAGGGGGCAGGAGCTCCAAAGAGGGACCCAAGAAGAGGAGGGGGATCTGGGCTGCTCTGTGCAAAACCCTTGCACAGAGCAGGTAAGTATAACACGTTTGTTATTTAAAAAAAAAACAAAAAAAAAAACAAGACTTTAGTATCACTTTCAGCTAAACATACTCACACAATCACACATGTACACACTCTCACATGTACACACATATATGCACACACTATGGTTGATTTACTAAAACTGTAGAGTTTAGAATCTGGTGCAGCTCTGCAAAGAAACCAATCAGCTTTCAGGTTTTTGTTTTCAAAGCTTAATTGAACAAGCTGAAGTTAGAAGCTGATTGGCTACCATGCACAGCTGTCCTGGAGTTTGCACTCTCCAGTTTGAGGCTGGGTTCACACTACTACACTACTTTCATCCTACTTTGCTCTGCTACATTGGTCCTACATTTATCCTACATTGGTCCTACATCCATCCTACTTTCATGAACAGGATACTACTTTGGTCCGACTTCAATGATATTCAATGGGCCTGAAGTAGGATTAATGTAGGACCAAAAGTAGTACAGGGAGCATTTTCAAAGTCGGACCGACTTGTGTAGGACGCTACAAGACGCTCTCATAGGGAAACATTGAACACAGAGCAAAGTAGGATGAAAGTAGTGTAGTAGTGTGAACCTAGCCTTAGTGAATCAATCCCACTGTACCATACTTTATATTATATTTTAAAGGGGT
This sequence comes from Rana temporaria, assembly GCF_905171775.1. Classification (NCBI taxonomy): domain Eukaryota; kingdom Metazoa; phylum Chordata; class Amphibia; order Anura; family Ranidae; genus Rana; species Rana temporaria. The sequence goes on along the minus strand of NC_053489.1, from coordinate 438,755,707 downwards.
GCCACATGGCCCTGACAAAGATAAGGATTACATTATTTTCTATAAGATTTGATTTTTAATCAAACACATTCTAACTGTGCACACCAGATTTTGGAATGTTATCAGCGCTCGTAATAGATTTTGTTTGTCTGTAATATAATAATTGTGTGCATCTTATTTGGTTGCAAATATAATCTAGCTAAATTATTTTTTATTTTTTTCCTGAACACTTTACAATACTGAAATTTGATATTTCTTGTAATTTCCTTTGCTATGAAGCAAAGACAAACAGACAAAGCAAATGCAGGAAATTGTGTTTATAATTGATGCACAAGAAATATTTTTAGCTTGCGGCCGAATTTACACCTATCATTTCAAGGCCAAATGTTTTCTATAAAAAGTTTTTGCTTTACTTTTTTCTTTTCATTTCTTAAGGCAATTCACCTTTGACCACAAGGATTTATTAAAACTGGAAGCGTTGCCAAAAATGTGCTGTTCATCCAACTCATAGACATATGTAAAGCACAATGTGATAATATAAGACAGAAAGTGATGGCTCCACAATTAGTCTTTACCTTTCATTCTGAAATTTCTCAACCCTGTGACCCAGTAACCGTCTGATCTCATACTGTGACTCCAAATATACTAATTCAGCACTAAAAGGTCTTTGATGTTGGTTTACAGACAGATACACTGTACTTTTTCTTTGCTTCTATAAACAAACTCAGGCAAGACTTAAAAAAAAATTCCTTGCAGTTTGGACATTTTATACACTTTAAATCACAGCTTTACATAGATCTGAAGCCTTGTTGGCTATCTATTTTTGCTGTGATGCCAAATAAGGTTTTGTTACCTTTCAAATTTAAATTTTATCTAGACATATTTTTAGAGTCCCTTACTCTGACTTTGCACTTTTACTTTTAGTTTACCTAATGGTTTAAGCGTCTTAAACGAAAGCTGTTATAAGAAAACTGCATGGACTGTTTACATTGACCACCCTTTGAAAGGGCTAGTTGCTTGGCAATCATGCTGATCCTCTGTCTTTAATACATTTTAAAAACTTCAGCCCCGGAAGGATTTGCCCCCTCAATGACCAGGCAATTTTTTGCGATACGACACTGTGTCGCTTTAACTGACAATTGCGAGGTTGTGCAACGCTGTACCCAAACAAAATTGACGTCCTATTTTTCCCACAAGTAGAGCTTTCTTTTGGTGGTATTTGATCACCTCAGCATTTTTTTTTGTGCTATAAACAAAGAGCATAAATTTTTGCTGTAATACATATCCCCAAAAAATATATAAAAAAACACATTTATTCATGAGTTTAGGCCGATATATATTCGTCTACATATTTTTGGTAAAAAACAAAAACAAATAGGCGTATATTGAATGGTTTGCACAAACATTATCATGTCTACAAACTATTGGATAGATTTAGGGCATTTTATTTATTTTTTATTGTTTTTACTAGTAAAGGCGGCGATCTGTGATTTTTAGCGGGGACTGCAACATTGCGGTGGAAAAATCTGACCTCAAATTACACTTTTTGGGGACCAGTGACATTATTACATTAATCAGTGCTATAAAAATGCACTGATCAATGTAAACATTACACTGGCAGGGAAGGGGTTGCCCGCTCGCAACTGCTCCTGAACGAACCACCATAAAGCTACGGTAATTTGCGCAGGACAGCTGAACTACCACTGTATAACAACGGTGGCTGGTCAGCAAGTGGTTAAGCCATAAATTACTGTATAAAAACGTCATGCATCAGAAGCTCCTGCATTGTTTTCTGCATATTTTTTTTAAAAATCCACGCATGCTCAGAATCAAGTCGACGCATGCTCGGAAGCATTAAACTTCATTTTTCTCAGCACGTCGTTGTGTTTTACATCACCGCGTTGGACACGATCGGATTTTTTTTTTTTTTTTTTTTTAGGATGTCAATGTTGTTTATTCAGCTCAACTTTTTTTTTTTTTTTCCAAATATGTTTATTGGGTTTTTAAAACATGTAAGAGTATACAAAGCGATCTTGTTACAATGTATGCAATAAGTCGAATAAGTGACATTACATTTAAGAACATAAAACAAGGATCAATATTTAAAGTTAGTGATCCATCATAGTCACAACAAAGCAGTCAAGATAAAATTCGAGTATTTAGGGGGGAAAGGAAGGGGTAGGGGAAGGCAAGGTAGAGGGAGGGTTGAGGAAACCATCCTATTATAAGCGGTGTGATTCAAATTGACAAAGTTATAGAAAATAGGAACAACAGAGGAGATTAATCAGATTCCGGGACTCATCAGGAATCCAACAAAGTACGGTATTCAGAAGAATCCGCAAAGTGGTGCCAGCATGCCCATTTATCTCGGAAATTCCTAGAAGAACCTCTAGAATGGGATATCAATTCCTCCATATATGCAATGTGATCCACTTTGCGTATCCACTCTGAAATTTTTGGAGGGGTTGCTTGCGACCATTTAACTGGAATACACAGCTTTGCCGCGTTGATAAGAAACACAATAATAGATTTCTTGTAGACTGAATTGGGTAGAGAGGAGAGGTGTAATAGGTACTGTCCAGCTGTAAAGTCTGGGGTGTAGGTGGTAATGGACACAATGAGATCATGGACTGATTTCCAAAAAGTCGTGATAGCTGAACATTCCCACCATATATGGAGGAGAGTGCCAGCCTCTAGTCCGCATCGCCAGCACAAGGGAGAGACGTTTGGGCTAAATTTATTAATAATGTAAGGGGTTTTATACCACCTTGAGTATATTTTGTAACTTAACCGATGGTGTGTAGGCACGACTGATCATCAGTCAGCTTCATCGGATATCTGATGAAAAAATCCATCTGACCGTTTTCATCAGATGAACTGATCGTGTGTACAGGGCATAACAGGTTTTCTTTTAAGATTGCCCTCTATTTGGCTCCATTCATCTTCCCATCAACTCTGACCAGCTCCCTGTCCCTGCTGAAGAAAAGCATCACCACAACATGATGCTGCCACTATTATGTCTTACATTGGGAATGGTGTGTTCAGGGTGATGTGCAGTGTTAGTTTTCCACCACACATAGAGTTTTGCTTTTAGGCCAAAAAGTTTAATTTTGTTCTCATCTGACCAGAGAACATTTTTCCACATATTTGCTGTGTCCCAAACATGGCTTCTCACAAACTGCAAACAGGACTTCTTTTGGCTTTCTTCCAACAATGGCTTTCTTCTTGGCACTCTTCCATAAAGGCCACATTTGTGGAGTGCACAATTAATAGTTGTCCTGTGGACAGATTCTCCTACCTGAGCTATGGATCTCTGCAGCCTCCAGAGTTACCAGGGGCCTCTTGGCTGCTTCTCTGATTAATGCTTTCCTTGCCCAGCCTGTCAGTTTCGGTGGACGGCTATGTCTTGGTAGGTTTGTAGTTGTAATATACTCTTTCCCTCTTCGAATGATGGATTGAATAGTGCTCCATGAGATTTTTAAAGCTTGGGATATTTGTTCATAACCTAACCCTGCTTTAAACTTCTCCACAACTTTATCCCTGACCTGTCTGGTAAATGCATTGGCCTTTATGATGCTGTTTGCTCAATAAGGTTCTCTAACAAGGGCTTCACAGAACAGCTGTATTTATACTGAGATTAAATGACACACAGGTGGACTCTGAAGGCAATTGGTTTCACTAGATTTTAGTTAGGGATATCAGAGTAAAAGGGGCTGAATGCAAATGCACGCCACACTTTTCATATATTTATTTGTAAAAAATGTGGAAAACCATTTATCATTTTCCTTTCACTTCACAATTAGGTGCCACTTTGTGTTGTTCTATCACAATCCCAATAAAATACATTTATGTTTTTGGTTGTAACATGACAAAATGTATAACATTTCAAGGGGTATGAATAATATTTTCAAGGCACTGTATATATCGTTGTAATTGGAATTAGTGTGTGATATTGAGATTATCACTTGAGTATTTATTTCTGATATGATGTTAACAATTTTATTAATAATATAGATATATTGTAATTGGTTTAGACAACCTTTGGTTGGAAATTAAATGGAGGTTATTGTGAAAATTTGTGAATATGGGGTTAGTTTAGATTAAGATGAGGTTGTTAATTGGAATACAGCTGCCATAATATTTAACAAAGCCAAGATGGATGGCATACATAAGAAGATTTTCTACAAAATTAAATCTAAAGGTCTGATATGAACTTGATGTGCGGTCCATGATGTGAGAGTAATAAATTAAATTAACATATACAAGACCTATCACATCAAGTCCACACATCCTATTAGAATAGATGCCACCTGTAGCCAGCTGTTTTATAAATTTATAGTTTTTGATATTTTCTGTTATTGTTGGTACTTTTTGTTTTTATTTATTTATATTTTTGAAATCCAATGTGTGGATTGTGAAATTATGTGACCCTTTTCCTTGTAAGTGCAGTGGTCAGGCTGAATTTATGGACATCTCTTCATGACCGCACGGTATTGCTATCATTTATTATGTTGTGAGATCAGGAAAAATTATGTCAGATGGAAACTAAGGACTTATTATTTTGCCAGGAAAAAGTTGTCTTTTTGAAACATGAAACTGTAGTTCTTACACAAAGAGCATGATAAAAATAACAAGCCATCGTAATATGTTTATGCACGCTGGACCCAGTAATGAGGGGTTCCCCCTGACATGTCAGAGTAGTAATAGCAAGGTGCTACTGGACAAAGTTTACAGACATTATTTTGGTCAGTTATTTAATTTTTAATGGTCCAACACTCTGCGCCGCAAATATTCAAACAGCTAAACTAAAAATTTGTCTAATGAAAGGTTCAAAATATGAATTTGTATTGTTGTTTACATACAAATCTAAAAGTGAAAACTGCATATACCGTATTTATCTTGCTATAACGCGCCTCGGCGTAAAGCGCGCACCCCCAACCTAGAAGGAAAATTCCTGGAAAAAAAAAATACTTAGGCCTTGAACACGACCGAACATATCCGCTGAAACTGGTCCGTCGGACCAGTTTCCGCAGACATGTCCGACCATGTGTAGGGCCTACCGGACAGTTTTCCGGCCTAGCGGACAGGTTTCCAGCGGACAAAAGTTTCTTAGCATTCTAAGAAACTTGTCCGCTGGAAGCCTGTCCGTCGGACATGTCCGATGGTTAGTACGACTCATCGGACATGTCCGCTGGCCCGAAATCCCACGCATGCGTCGAATTGATTTGACGCATGCGTGGAAGCATTGACCTTCCGTGTCAGAGAACGTCGGTGTCGTCTACGTCACCGCGTTCTCTGTCCGCGGGGATTTTTTGTTGATGATGGTGTGTACACACATCAGACCAAAACCTCCCAGCAGACATGTCCGATGAAAACGGTCCGCGGACCGTTTTCATCGGACATGTCTGCTCGTCTGTACAAGGCCTTACAGTTTGGATGCCCCTCGTCGGTGTCTTGCCCGCCGTCCATCGCGTCCATCGGCGGCCTTGTCCGGTCCCGCGTCCTTCTGCGGCCATCGTGGTGTCCTCCCCGCTCGATCCCCGCTTCCCGCGCTGTCTTTGAACCACTCCGCCGACATATACCGAGCGCAGTACACTCGGGTATAGTCGGGCAGGTTCGGCCCCTCTCGCGTAAAGGACGTACAGGATGCACAGGACGTGACCACGAGCGGAGCCGAGCCTGCCTGACTATACCCGAGTGTACTGCACTCAGTATATTTTGGCGCAGTGGTTCAAACACAGTGCGGGAAGCGGGTATCGGCGTATATCGCGCACCCACGATTTTGCCCTGATTTTCAGTGCAAAAAAATTGCGAGGTATACGCCGATAAATACGGTATTTGAATTCAGCCACCTTGTTGCCTCTATTGAAGGAGGCTGGAGGCAAACAAAACCACACATGTTAAATTGATGACATAGGAATCAGCTGCTGTGAGCCCAATGCAGGACACACTCGTTGAAGACCCAAATATTTTATTTTTTGTAGATTTGATCCTGGTTTTATACTGAGAATGGCAATGCCCATACTGAGTATGCAGATATCACCCAGAAGGACACTGAGTATTCAGAGTAATTGGATCCTTCTTCCTCAGCTCAATAAGCAGGGCTACATGCTTTAGCAAAGCCTGTGAGCTATCAAGAGTATATATTTATATAGATAGTAGAGAATTGGAAAGCTTTTGGTTCCATAAGAATGGGCAGAAGTTTTTTTACTTAAGCAGGTAAACCAATCAAGCATGCTAAGCTAATTAATTGACTGTCTTCAGCCTTTCAGACTCTTCCTGAGGTAGCCATACTTGCATTAAAACTCACACATGGAAGTAGACCAGGCGACTAAGGATGCTGCATTACCGCCCTGGACACTTGCTGGGTCTTGCAACTTACAGATTCCACCCTAGTTCTGGCCCAGTAGAGCTGGGATTAATATTCAAACTTTAAGAACTCCAGAACGAGAAGAACAAGTGGTCTGCAGGGGGCAACTTCTTATGAAACAGGACTTTGGAAAAAGGTGATCTTTTATGTCTGCCAGACACTCTTTTTCCTCCAGCTTGAAACATGGACTATGTCATCAGTCACAAGCAGTTATGGCTGCCTTAGTAAATGAGCGTGGGATAGAACCAGGGTTCACCACAGTTGTTTTTATATTATACCGTTTCTTGTTTTACCTGTTACCAAAGGTGTTACCAAAAGCTGAACATCCCTACCAGACATTACAAAAAAATATATATCCAGATGCCCATGTCAGGATCTTACAAATAAGCATTGGACAGGTTTTCTGTATGGCCAAAAGTTTGGCCAGTGGCAAATGCTACTGCAAGGGCCACAGTAAAAGTGTTATCAGAAGTAGTCTGTAAGTAAAGAGTCCCAGAAGCTCGAGAGAGTAACAGAGGAACTATTTTGTTTTTTTAAATGGAGAGTCCTTAGAATGAGTTTTGAGGTTTTAGTCTCTCTGTAGCTTCTGGGACTCTGTACTTACAAACGACTTCTGATAACACTTTTACTGTGTCCTTTGCAGTATGTAACAGCCGCTTTCGTGGGCTGTTCCTTCTTTCAAATAGGCGCCTTCGGCGCCGTAATGCGTTCCATGTTGGAACGCATACGGCGCTCGTGCGATGGCGTCATCGCCCGGTGCCGTTATGCGTTCCAGCCTGGAACGTGAAAGTGCGCCGCACACGGCGCTTTGCTTGAAACAGTGCTATAGCACTGCATCTGCACTACTCCTTCTGTTCCCTATAAAGGCATTCACTTGGCTTCAATGCCTTGTTCTATTATTGTCAGCCGTAGCCCGTCAGCCGTGGCCTGTCAGCTGTAGCTCAGCTACCTTACACAACTAGCTGCCTTTGCTCCTTTGCCGGGACATCGCTCCAGGAAACAACTACTACTTTGCTGCTAAGACTTCCTCTACAACTACAGCATTGCTGGGAAGTACCTTCATGCCTTGTACATCTTGCATCATGGACTTTCTATCTCCTGCATTAGGATACCTACAAATGGATAAGTAGTCATTCCTTCACTTGTAGTTCTATAGGAAGATCTAATGCTAATGTTTTATCTATAACAATTGTAGTATTACAAATACTGTGTGGATATTAACATATCTTCTGGGAGATACTATTGTGCTAAAGCTTGTTTGCAAAAGAATTACCTTTAAAGAGACAGCTACCTCTAAATTACTACAGCAATATTTAGTTCACGTATGCTACTATAAATTCCTGAGCTATATTGCCTCTTATATGTAACCATTGCTACATATACAATATATAGCTCATATCTGCAACTATATTTACCTGAGCTATACTGCCTCTCATATGCAAGTAGTATTATATCTACAATAATTACCTCAAGTATGCTACTATAATTACCTGAGCTATTTTGCCTCATACGCAAGTACTATTACTCAACTAAAGTACCTGTCATATACAAGTAACAGTTGTCACTATTACTTCTATTTACTACGAGCTCAACATAAATACAAATCCTCAAAGCTTTGTCCTAATTGTTTGAACATGTTCGCTCTAACTTTTCTATGCTAGAGGTTGATGCTATTTCATAGCATCTCCTCTAGTGGCCTAATACATCTTTACATGCTTAAGTTGATATGATGTAGAGAACCCCCAAACTCCTGTTGCTAGGAGCGACGCCTGGGGTTCCTTACTGATAATCACTTGCTTGTAGTGGTGTATTGGGATATTGACCTTGAACTATAATTTTAAACGCTAAGCTCTGGTCGCATGTTGTAATGCGTCCATGCTTAGTAGCTCAATGTCTTTCTTTATGTGACAAAGAGATGATGTATAGATTCCCCAAACTTCTGTTGTGAGGAGTGATGCCTGGGACCTAATACTGAGTTGACGCATAGAGAATCGCATTGAATCCCTTGCTAACCGCAGTTGTGGTTTACTCTGTTCACCAGTGCTGTTACACAGTAGCATTTGCCACTGGCAAAACTTTTGGCAAAACAGAAAACCTGTCCATACAGACAAAATGCTTATTTGTAAGTGTAGAAAACCCCCATGGGAGCTGCTTTTGTTTGATCAGTCCGTTACTCTGTCTTTCAACCCCAATGAACTCTCTCAGCCCCTGTGGCATACCTAGCAATGTGATTAATGGAATAACTCAGAAGGAATACACAACACAGTTCTTCTTGTAGTTTACTTGAAGAAAAGTAAAATTCAGGTTAACATTAGTCAGCCATGACCTGTGTAAGTACCCAGAACTTGGTTGAAACAATTTAAAGAAAACAGCCAGGAACATTATGCAAACAACGAAAGCAATGAGTAACAATATGTACAGGTTAAATAGACTCCCCAATAACTTTTGGTGTGTGTGTGGGATGCTGTGGCTAAAGGGGAACCCAAGGCTTGCCTACAATACCTCTAGTATACACCCAGTGAAATGATATCAATACCTGTGTTGTGTCCCCTTTAAGAGCAACCACAGTAATATCCTGGAGGCAAAGCTTTGCGTTTTATTATCTTCACCGGCAATGTAGGAGCTCTGTGAACAATATTTGGATGTGGTATTCTATGAAAAGCATTAAAGGTTCCTGGGCAAAGCCCCCTCACCAAATCCTGTACACAGTCAGCGGTCCTCCCCTGAACAATCGATTGATATTAGATGCAGGTGTGTAGCAGTGACATTCAGTCCTTGAGCTGTTGCAGGGTGTCCTTCTTTAGCATGGACAGTCTATTCCTCTGGGCTGGAGCTGCATGAACAATATGTTCCTCCTGGGCTGGAGTTGCAGGCTGTGTGCCCCTTGGTAGACGGCGATTTCACACACACATATAGTGCAGGAGATGCTCTCCTGATGGGGTGCAGGCAAAAAAGAGGCTCTGGCCTAGTTCCTCTGGTTTTTTATCTCCTCCCCCACAGTCCTTTTATGCTGCCTGATGATTGGCTCAGGCTCTTCCAATAGGGAGTTTACATACAACTTACAATAGGGAGTTTACAAACAAGCAGTTCTGGGTGTCTGTGTGAAGAGAGAAAGGGGGGGGGGGTGAAAAAGCCCACGCTGCTGCAACAGACAGCTCTCCCCTAATAGATTAGATCAGTCTGGAGAAGTACCTGCTACATACGATTCTGACATGGGCATCTGGATATATTTTTTTTGTGCGGTTCCACCTATACTGAGCCCCTGGATATATTATTAAAGTCTGTAGGGATCCACAATGGGTAACAGGGTTACCAAAGTCCACAGGGACTAAGAATCATGCAGATCAAACAGCTAGATAAACAGCTATCTATGTAAGCAGGATGGATCAAGGGTGACAGACAAATTAACACTAGACAGAAAGGGAAATTTTGATGTTAAGTTGTGGGATGAATTTAGGATCAGGCTCTACAACTAGTACATTCTAAAACAGAGAAATACGATCCAAAACAGAATACTTGATATGTTGTCAGAGAGGGAAGAGAATAACTATGGCTGTCCGTCTGATCATAGAAGCTAGAGTATGTGAAGCATGATTACAATACATGAAATGCAAGGGATATCAGAAGTAGTTCCCAGAAGCTATAGAGTCCCAGAAGCTAGAGAGAGTAAGAGTGGAACTATTTTTATGGGAGAGTCCTTACAAGAAGTTTTAAGGTTTTATTTTTACACCCCCCACTGTCTACAATGTAGTGTAAAAAGTAGAGTAAGAAACTAAAAAAACATTGCCTGAATGTTTTCCTATATTTTATTGAACCCTGAAGGGGATACTGGTCTGTCTTCCTATGAGATTTGGTTTGAGAGTGTGTCACTCACTTGCTTATTTTTGCCTTAGCAGCTGAAGTCCTCCGCTTGAATCACAGAGAACGTTGCTGATCTATAAAGGTTTGACAAACTAATTTTTGTGTTTTCTCCCCAATTCCAGATCTTAACAGTTTGGCAGGATCTCATAAACTAAAACCAGGTGACTACTGGATTGTTAAGAGACATTTTTATATAAGTAAATGTTTGGAGACACAATACAGCGTTTACTTCATGTACAGTTTTGCAAAACTTGAAGGAAAATTCACCTGGATCCACACCAGACATTGCAAACATGACTAAATGAAAGTACCTCTGTTTGATTTGTTTTCCTCTTGGAATCACAGTCTAGGGTACTATTTATTCAAATGCTTTTACCATAAGGGATATATATATATATATATATATATATATATATATATATATATATATATATATATATATATATATATATATATATATATATATATATATATATATATATATATATATATATATATATATATACATATAAAATGTGATTTGAAAAACAGTTCAGTCATGTTGAAGTCATATTTGTTATTTATACGTCTTCCATTTTATGTAGAATAGTCTGCGTTTATGTATGCTGATAAGTCAGCATGTCCACAATTAAGCCAGAAGGCCATTCTGGCCACAGGAGTGTACAGCCAATACTCTAAATATTTCTTATCGATTTGTTTTCACAATGAAAAGTCATTTTGTAACGAAAAAGCTGCTCAGCTATTATATTCTCCACAATGGAGTTTTGCCTCTTTGGCCAGGACTAATTCCACCAAAGTGTGATAGAAGGTATGGTTAGTGATCAAAATATTGATCAGAAGAGTGGAGATTGTAAAGGAAATTTGTAAGTTCTGTATATAATTGTATTCTATTTTGTATGTGTTGCACGCTGCACTCATTGTGCACACGGCACTAATAATGTTTTCATTACATGTTTCATTACATGTTTGCATTCTTTCGAATCCTGATTAGAATTAGCCTGCCTATGTTACTCCCCTTGTTACCATAAAAGTACAATTGTAATATCAGTGTGATACCTACGTAATCATGTGTAAAAAAAACTTAAATTGCGTCCCAATAAACAGTTATTTTGGAAAGATGCCGAGTGTATCTTTTGTGTCTGTTCCCTACTGCAGTAGTTATTATAAATTTGGAACCACTCAATAAGAGGATAGGAGTTGCCTATCTATAAAATATCCAGAACAATGCACTGGTGACGTCACCGACCACATCTAGTGTGAATATCTCCTAAACATATTTACCATAATGACATGCTTGGGCCAGTGCCTAGAACAGAAGATGTGGCAGCACCAAAAATTAACATTTACAAACTGTAGAATTCTTTTTGTTATTCTCTTTCCCTCTTCTGGCCATTTATGGGCCTTCCTGGTTAAATTCACGTGGTAGTGTGCCAAGGAATTCTGAGCAGTGCCCATTGGGGTTACCATACCAATTGGGGTATGGTTGGTGATCAAAATATTGTTGATTTACTAGGGTATACAACAATATAGTAAAACTATTTGATTTACTATAGTCAAATAGGTTTTTTATCTTGCAAGAGAATTTGCCTCAGAGCTTGATGCAAAGAATTCCTAATCACTTGTAAGGAAATTAAAAAACAACAATTTTCACTAAGCTCTGGGGCCAATTATCCTGCAAAGTGCAACCTCCCTTGCAAAATGAGCAGTTTATTTGCCTTTAGTTAATCATTTGCATTATTTCTCAAGGAACATGTAACTACTTCTCCGTTCTCTTGTTTGTTGGTTTGTACATTTAAAGCATAGCTGTGACATGATGTAACACTGTATAAGGATCATCATCATTCAGGTGTGCCTAGGGCAAAGATGGCAAACCTTGGCACCCCAGATGTTTTGGAATGACATTTCCCATGCTCAACTACACTGCAGAGTGCATGAGCATCATGGGAAATGTAATTCCAAAACATCTGGGGTGCCAAGGTTTGCCATCACTGGCCTAGGGCATCATTATGTCTAAACTGAGCCCAGCCTATATACAGTATAATGCACAGCAAAGAGCATTTTATTTTGAGGTAAAGCATCATATAACACCTTTTTTATTTTAAAGATCATTAATATCTAACAAACAGTACAGTTACTATGCAACATGACAGAAAGCAATTTCTTTCCAGTAGATCTGAAGCCCTAGAATGTTTACTTTAGTAGTCTGTATAATAATGTAGGGTAAGTCCTCTAAATTACTGCAAAAACACACATTCACCCGCTAACCGCATACAGCATGATATTTCAATCTATATGATATACCTCTTTAATTTACTAAAAGGGTGTTCCTAGTATAGAAACTCTCCAAAGTTGCCCCTATTTTAAACAACACAGATAAATGTTTCACTTTATATATGTTTTTGGATGGAAGTATGGGTTGCGGTCTTGGATTGCTCACAGTCAAAGTAATGTCATTCAAATGGGTATTTTACTAATCCTCTTGGGGATGTTGTGACTGGCTGGTCACGCTGTCTGCATTTGGGGCTTTTCACCCACACCTGCTCAGTTGTCAAATTGGGAACAGCGGATCTGTCCGTGCAGCCACTGTGTCCCAATAGACATGAATGGGACTGTCCCCCATGCACGTAAACATGACCCTTGCATGAGCTATTACTAGGCTGCAGCTAGTGGGAGCTCTAATAATTTGTAGTGTGACTTCAGGAGACTGAAACCAACAAGTTTACATTAAAGGGTCACTAAAGGAATTTTTTTTTTAGCTAAATAGCTTCCTTTACCTTACTGCAGTCCTGGTTTCATGTCCTTATTGTTCGTTTTTGCTTTGAAGTAGCTGTAATTCTGCTGTGATCTCCACACTTCCTGGTTGCCTGTTTCCTTATAACCATCATACTGGGAGATTTTCACGGTGGTCTAAACTGTCATTACTGTGTGTCTAAAACTCCTCAGAACCAATCAGATTCATTTTAAAAACAAAACACTGCCCTGGATTTGTTGTTTTTGTTCTGTGAGTCTTCCCGACTCACCTCTCACCCGGAAATTCATGTATGTACCTTTTAAAACCGAAAGTGAACTAGAGGCACATTATATGATAGATTCAATTCAATTTTTAATCATTTTTAAAAGGAATCAGTTAACTTTTATGTCTCTATACCCAATAAACAGTCATTTCAGCAAACATTTTTTTTCCTTTAGTGACCCTTTAAACTTTAAAAGCAAATGAGCAACAGTGTTTTGTGTCTCCTCTTTAATACAGGTTAGTCACATTTTTCTTATGCTCTCTTTGTTCAGTTTTGCGTTAATTCCGACATTCTGTTAGAATCTTAAACGTTAGTACTGGTAACTCGCTAACCAAACTGATTTGCCTTGCTATGTGGTCTGCTCTGCCACTGTAAAGAAAGTACCATTTGTGTAATGTGTTCTATTTCTGTTTTACACATTAAACTTGGAAAGCAAGTGAGCAACAGTGTTTTGTGTCTCCTCTTTGATACAGATACTGCAGGCTGCAGTTTTGTCATACCTAGCACTCAGATCACCAATAATTCTGTAACATTTGCGGGCTTTGTCTAGGATCGGTGCAATCACAGTGCCACATGTAACAGAGATGGGAAGCGGCTATTACAGTAAAGTGACAGACTTTAGGGAGACTGCACAGAACACAAAATGGTTGATCCAACATCAGTAAAGAAGCTGCAGTGGCACATTTAGAAGCTATTGCACACATTATTGGAGAGTCAGCTGCCCTCACTGGCTATCTTGATGCAGGAAAAAAAAAGGTAAAGCAGTTCCTCATGCCATAGGTTCAAGTGAGATGGAGATCTGTGAGTACATTGTGGAACACCTGCAGGGAGAAGAAGTACTCAATGCAGAGGACAGAGGTATGGCTTTTCCAGGTAAAAAAAAAGAGTTATGTCTTTGGTAAGTGAAAGGAGCTATGAAAATTCGGATATAAGCGAGGTGAGAGAATGTGGACCATCTCTCAGAGAAGACAGACCATTGCAACTGTCAGAAGGTGCTCACATTAAGAGACATAGAAGCATACCTGCCAAGAAAGGAGTTTCAAACTTATGGTGGGCAAATATCAGACTGGGACTCTGAATTTACTTACACCAATATCTGTAAACAGATAGCTGAAGGTGTGAAGGAAAAACACCCATAGTCAGAAATCATCAGAACTGTGCTAAAAATCATAAAACCTGGAACCTTTAAAGAGATGTTAATTAATAAAGGGGACCTTTCTGTAGCAGAGCTTAAAAGATTTTTCCTCTCACACCTTCGTGAAAGAAGCAGCACTGATCTGTTTCAGGAACGGATGAATGCAAAGCAACAGGATAAAGAAACTGCACACAAGCTTGTTTAAACAACCATGGGACTAAAGCAAAATTTACAGTGGTCATCTTAACAAGTGGGTGCTGTAATTGTGTATGATAATAACCTGATACAAGAAGCATTTCTTCACACGCTATACCAGGAGTTAGGTGAAACATATAGTGATATTCAAAGGGATATCCAACCATACATTTCATACTTATCAGTCACTGATAGAGAAAGTTACCAAAGCAGTCCAAGTAGAAGCAGAGAAGCAATTCAGACTGAGTGGCACTGTTAGATCCAAATTAGCCATGACACATGTCACACAGACACCGGAAACAGAAGTTGTTATAGACTTCGACAATACCACTCATGATTCAATTGTAGAATTAACTGCGCAGGTTGCTGCCCTTGCAAAAAAGAAAGTGTGAAGATGGTTCAGCTAAGTTGTCAGATAATAAAAGCAGGAATATGCATAGACGTAAACCATGTGTGAACCAAGGAAAAGAAAAAGGTAGGCATTGCTTTAACTATGGACAAGAAGGTCATATGGAATGAGGGTGCATAAAAAGATAAAGGCTGGCCTGGAAACAAGAAGTGGTCACAGGTATGTGGTCACCAGTGACCAGCTATGATAGAAAATCCCACTGCGGAACCTAAAGAAATCCTTTACTAACCTTGTCACTGTGAGTCCAAAAATGTACTCCAGAATCACCTCAACAGGAGCCAGAAGTCCAACCAGAGGATTAGACAACTGCACCAACACTCGATGAACCAGTGAAAGAAGGAAACCTGTCCTTTGAACAAAGATTTTTTTAAAGAACACGCACACCAATGATAATTTTAACATATGAGACACTTGGCAACTCTTCTTTTAAAAAGCAGGATGTTTCAACAAATATGACTGAACAGCACTGCGACCCCTCAGATGTCCAATGGCCAACATATACAAACTTTCTTGCCAGGAACATATGCTGATAGTTATCTAGATTATACAGGCTACGAATAATTCTTATTTATGCTAAATGTCAGGACTCAGGAGACATTTATTTAAAAAGGTAGCAAGTAAATAATTGAACCTTCCAGTAATTATATTACTAGGCTGTAGCTAGAGGGAGCTCTAATGATTTGTAGTGTGACTTCAGGAGACTGAAACCAACAAGTTCCCATCAAACTTGGAAAGTAAGTAAGCAACAGTGTTTTGTGTCTCCTCTGATACAGGTTAGTCACACTTTGCTTATGCTATCTTACATACTGGTAAGTCGCTAACATAAATTCATGTTCTTTTCCATGTGGTCTGCACTGCCATTTTAAAGAAAGTAAGCAAGTGAACAACAGTGTTTTGTGCCTCCTCTTTGATTCAGATACTGCAGGCTGCATCCTTGCCATACCTTGCACTCAAACTGGGACTGGTATGACAGTGTTCAGGGATATTGTGACAGGTCACAAAAAATGATGTTTATGATTTGATGTAAGCATCAAATGTCATATAAGTAAACACATTGCCATTTGAATTTTTTGTATTTTTTGTAATCCTTTGAAAAAGTCACTATTGTGCCAATTTGTGCCCTTATCAGCCCAACTTGATCTTATCCTACTATTACCAATTTACCATTTTTTCCACCTGCGTGCTTTGAAATCTTGCATCTAAAGTTGACTAAAATGCTCCTAAAGTAAAACTTTACCATTCTGCTATGTTACCTACAAATTACAGAAAAATAACACTAATGTGATATAATTTTATTCTTCAAACGGCAAAGTTTATATTTTGGGGTAAATATATGGGGGTGTGCAAGTAAATGTTGCATTGCAAACATTTCCAAAAGAATGCTTTAAAACATATATATATATTACTATTTATTCCAAATAATAGCAAAGTTCTGGGGTACATCTTGGGATGGGTTGATTACCAAGATGCACCAGGACTGCTCAGCAAAACCTGATAAAGACTCTGAAGTGAGTAAATTCGCATTTAAATAAAAGAGACTTCTGGTAGAGAAATCAAATATGTTCTGCAATCAGCAGTATTTTAATATATATATATATATATATATATATATATATATATATATATATATATATATATATATATATATATATATATATATATATATATATATATATATATATATATATATATATTCAGGAGAAATAATAATAATCCATGGGGATTATGGATTACATGTTCCCAAACATCAGACACATTGACAGTGATCTAAAAATGCCTACAAAACTAACCTACAAAAATGCTCCCTAAATAGGAGATTTTAAGTTAATACTACAGAAAGGAACTCATCAATTTGGACAATAAGAATAGGTCCCTGCATGCTCAATTTGGACAATGAGGATTATATCACTGCATGTTCAGATTCAGTGTTATGTTCCCTTCCCTGCTTTCTAAGGCAGGAAAGGAAACTTAAGGAATACACTGAGAGACACACCATTAATATCATAACAGAAAAGGATAAACAATTCCTTAGAGACAAAACTGCATTATGCCAGGGCAAGCTTACAATTGAATCAATGAGTTGAAACCAAAATTTCAGGGCTACAAAACCAAAGAGAAATGATGCAGTAGCAATAAAGAGGGAGATAAAGATTCTGATGCATCTTCCCCTCTTCAAAGATGTATGATATAGTGGGATTTATGAACAATGACAAGAAAGCACAGAAGCAATTTAAAGGTGGTGGGTACATGGCACATGAGCGCTTTAAGAGATAAAATCTATCTCCACAATCTTTACAGTCACCAGTACAAGATTTCCCCAAGCCCAATGAAAATAAAGTATGGGGACCTCAGGATAATGCATTATCAGATACAGAAATCTAGGCAACAATTTGCTCACTATTCTCATAAAAAGAATATGGTGTTTAGTGAGGGTAGCATATGCAAACCTGTCCCTCTGGACCCTGATATCAGAGGCATATACTGATGCATCCTAATCTCAGAATAACCCAAAATTTGGCCAAATTTGTATTCGGACCAAAACAAATTGCACATGTCTACTGCAGACATCACAAACATAACTGTGCAGATGATGTCTTAATGTATATAACTTTCCCTCATATGACAATATCTAATCTCTTAAAACTCTTGACTTCACTTTTTCACACTTATTGGTAGTAAAACTCTACCTTTTTACCTGCCTGGCCATCCTCGTTTGGCCCTGCCCCAACTCCAGCTAAGCAGGTAAAAAATCTGGGTATAATTTTTGATGCTGAACTAAGCTTCGTACCTCACGCAAAATATTGCATAAAATCAGTCAACTATCATCTGCAATTATTACGGAAAATTAAGAATCTCTTCACTCAGCACAACCGTATGATCTTAGTTCATGGACTTATCCACTCTAGGTTAGATTGTTCTAATGTTTTCTTTCTAGGGCTCCCACAGAAGTGGATAAAACGATTGCAGATTACACAGAATCATGCTGCAAGACTAGTCACAAACTGCCCAAGGCGGAATCACATCTCCCCGGTGCTTAAGAATCTACACTGGCTCCTGATAGCAAAACGGGTTGAGTTCAAGGCACTCTGTCTGGTGTTTCGGGCCTATTGGCAACTAGGTCCGATGTACTTATCGAATATGACACAACACTACTGTCCACCCAGAGAGCTTTGCTCGACTGACGCCCTGTTAGCAATTATTCAATCTAGTCGATCAGCTTCAAAAGGTGGCCGCCGGCTCCAAACACTGGGGAACTCTCTTTGGAACCAGCATCCTCATCAGCTCCGAGCATCCTCCTCCTTGATGGCCTTCCGTAAGGGCTTGAAAACACTTCTTTTTCACAAGCCTACAGATAGAGACTTGGCCTTCCAAGCCCTTAGCAGGACGCTGCCTTAATCCCAGGCTGCGGTCCATGGTCAGGGAGTAGGGATAGGCTTTTTGTGCCCTGACACCCCCCCCCTTCTTTTTATATTTCTGTTTATTTCTTGTCTGTTCCCCTCTTTTACTTAGATGTCCTAGTTTCTTCTTTTTGCTCTTGGGAACTGGATACCCCCAGCTTGTTGGTAAGCGCTTAGACGCGAGTTTCACAACTCAAATTCGGTGCTCTATAAGTATTTATTCCAATCCAATCCAATCCAAAAGTGAACAAGAGCAAATCTATTGCCCTCAAACTTACTCTACCTGAACCCACAGTTGCTTTTCTTTGCCACAACTTTTAATGTGCTTTTAACTTAATGTGCCTCCCACTCTATCCCTTATTTGGGGATTCAATTGACCTCTTCCCTGTATACTCTTTAGTCTGCAAATTATCCACCTAAGTTTAGAAAATTGTCAGGGGACATAGATAGATGGATTGGAACGCACCTCTCCTGGTTTGGCAGGATTCATTTGGTTAAGATGAATATACTGCCCGGGATATGCCCGGGATATTGTATCTTTTTAGGAATCTTCCTATTATTATTATTATACCTAAGCGAGACTAAAATTTCCGCAAAAAGTATTTTACTTTATCTGGGGAATAAATGTCCAAGAATTAATAAGCTAATGATTTACACCCCTAAAACCCGGGAGGCCTGGGAATCCCCAATTTCATTGCCTACCACCATGCGGCACAAATAGCTCAGTTAGCACTTACCACAGATAAAGGTTCGACTAAATATTGGGTTGAGAGAAAGGCACTATCACA
This sequence comes from Rana temporaria, assembly GCF_905171775.1. Taxonomy (NCBI): domain Eukaryota; kingdom Metazoa; phylum Chordata; class Amphibia; order Anura; family Ranidae; genus Rana; species Rana temporaria. The sequence goes on along the minus strand of NC_053489.1, from coordinate 438,736,558 downwards.
CTCTGGGAATTTGATTTCCTCCTTAATGTGGATCCCTAGTAGGTTGCGTCCCACTACACTACGCCCTACACTTTTATTTTCATTACCACATACTCCCTTGTCCCCCCTGTTTAACACTCCAGGGTTTCTACCAGGGCTCTCTACACAGCTTTTCTGATAGTGGGAGAATAAGGGATTGTTGTGCATAGGTGATTTCTTATCTGGTGATAAACTATACTCCTAAGAACACTATAAATCTATGCTGCAATTACCTTCTTCAGAAATGTTTTAATATCACCAGATCACCTCGGATCTGAAGGGCAAACTTAAAAAGATGGATCAACCCTTATCACTGTCATTTTTTGAAAGCTCCTATAAACCTAGATATACAATAAAAGGTCATATTTCAATTGTTTAATCTTTAACTGGCCAGGATGGTAAGCTTCTCTTTTTTTCCATGAGCGGTGTCTATGTGGAGGAGATCCCTTTCTGTGAAGCAGGAGTTTGTCTGTGATCACATCGTATTTTTTATCACTACACTGAATTGGGTGTTGTTCTTAATTGAACCACTGGTGCACATTTCAAGCACATTTGGACATTTATTGTGGATTTGTTCATTTATTGTTTTTTCTGTGTTACTTATACTCAGATCTTAAATCACGTATCAGCACGGTTGGCATTATTTAAGTTAGTAATCAGCGCAATTATTATAATTTTTACCTTTACTCTGTTTGACCCACAACACTATTTTTGCTGCGTTTACTATTTGGTGATTTGTTAATGGTATAAATTTGTTTATTTAATTTAGCGCGGTAGTACCACTTTCTTATAAGCTTCCTTATATGGAACATTGGGAGAGGGATCTCAGTCTCTCTTGGGAACCCTTGGAACGGCATGACATAATGATCTGTCAACATTTTCCATCAATATGGCCATAGTAGAGTCTAACTACAAGGCACTTTTGAGATGGTATATGGCTCCCTCTAGGATTGCCAAGATGAACAAGCAGGCCTCTTCCTTTTGCTTCCCACATTGTGACCAAGAAGGCACAATGGCACATATATGGTGGCGGTGTCCCAAGGTCACTCAGTTCTGGATCACAGTGTTTATTTATTCAGTTACAGGAGTGAATCTCACTAGAACCCCAGAGATCATTCACTTTCGGAAACTGTATAAGGATCTTTCCAAATACACCTCACGTTTGATTACTTATATAATTCTGGCCGCTAAAATAGCCAATGCACATTGTTGAAGCCAGTCGCTAGTTGACTATATCAAACAAAAATGTAATTGGATCATGATTAATGAGAATACATTAATGACAAGATGACCTACATTCTTCCAAATAACCAAAACAATTTGATGAGACATGGCAACCTTGGATACAGTATTTGTCTGTGGATGACTGAGCCTGGAATGAAGTTGCCCCAACTGCTCTCAACTTTTATTCCCCTGACCTTTTTCCTTACTACTTTTTTCCGACCTTCTCCTTTTTTGTGCTGACCAATTTTGAGAATCCTGGATAGATTGTCCTTGACACAGTATATTTTGCCTGTCTCTTTACATAACACCTCTTGTACCCCAGTAATCTGATAAGACAACCATACTGTTTGTAGGATTTTATGTAATTTGCCTGTTCCTATATCCTTATTCTTTGGGATGCTACTGATGCTCTTGTGATAGAGGTATACCCCCTTACCAAAGGCAATATTGACAAAAATCTGGGCTATGTTTGTTTGCCATTCAGACATTTCACTTATTTTTTATTTTATGATTCATTGACAGTATGATGTCTGATTACATATTGGTTATCATTTTTGTACTCTTTTTTTTCACAAGAAGTTGTACCCTTTCTTTTTAACACAAAACCAATGCAAAGTTTAAAAACAACCTGTTCCTGGTGGGTTGGAGTGGGCAGTATTCTCAGATAACTGGTTGTTGATGTACCTGTACCACATACTTTCTTGGCATTGGTATATCTATGACATTCTAATGGTGTTTACTGGTATGCTTGATAAGTTAAACTATTTATTAGTGCCCTGAATAAGAATTCCTTCAATCTGAAGTTCACAATGAGTTGTAGCTATCAGTCCAAGAGTTAGATAGGGAAACAGTTCAGATGTGATGATTGTGCAGATAGTTCAGTAAATAAGAGCACATACTATGAGCAGTACTGTAGGCAGTTCAGGCTTGCTGTTACTTGTGGTGCATGGTTGCAGATGTGGGTTGAACAGTAATGAGACTGGTGCATAGTAGGAGCAGGTCAGGAGGGCCACATTGTAATGGTAAGTCTGGTAACACAGGAGGGTGAAGCAGAAGCGCAGTCTAGACAAGTCAGGTCACACACAAGCAGGCCAGAGTCCAATCTGTATCAAATCGGTAGTGAGGAAAGAGCAGTTTTAGAATAAGCTGTATACACAGAGAAGATATAAGCTGGGTCAAACAAAAGCACACACTGTAGTATTTGACACTGGGACACCATCAGCAAAGTCCCAGGCCAGGTAAGCTTTAAAGGGGTTGTAAAGGTAAAAAAATGTTTCCCTAAATAGCTTCCTTTACCTTAGTGCAGTCCTCCTTCACACACCTCCCTGGTGTGGAGAAAGCCTCTTGAGGGGGGAGGGGCGAGCAGGAGTGTCAGGACGCCCACTAACACACAGCTCCTTTCTCTATCTGCAAAGTAGAGAGTGTCCTGAGTGAGTGAGTGAAAAATTTATATAGCGCTACACATGCGAACTGAATCGCCTCTGGGCGCTTGTTTGAGCACTTCTCCCTTGAGCTCAGAAGAGGTGGGTTTTGATCTTTCTCCTAAAGGCCAAGTGGTTCTCCTCCAAACGAATGGAGGTTGGCAAAGTGTTCCAAAGTCGAGGGCCTTGGACAGCCTCGCCCCCTCCCCCCTCAAGAGGCTTTCTCCACACCAGGGAGAAAGCTTTGCATTACGGTGGTGAGTTACAGACAGAAGAACAGGAAGTGAGGATTTCTCAGAAGAAATAAGGACATTTAAAAGCAAAATGGAAGAATGAGGTAAGTGAAGGAGGGCTTTACTAAGGTAAAGGAAGCTATATATATTTTAGCTTTACAAGCCCTTTAATGTTAGTGCACCAGGGGTTCACAGCAGCAACAGTCACTAGAATTCTTCTCTCAGGTCTGTACTCAAAATGTCCCTAGGACCTGGATGCCTCCCTCAAATTTCAGGCAGCCAGTTTCCTCTGTAAATTTTCCAGACCAGATCCCCAGTTCAACTCCTCTCTTAGCTCCAAAAGAATTTGCAGCAGGATAGCCCCCCAGCTTTTCACAGCTGTGACCTCAATAAGGCTAGCAGAATCTTAAGCTATATTGCCAGGAAGGGCAGCAGCTCTTCTGGCTGGTAATCTCTCCTCCTGGGGAAGAACTCTGCGGCTCCAGGGCTCAGACTATGTATCTCCTTCTCAGCCACCTACTGGGCACTACCCCCAGGGATTGATTGAGGCCCAGAATCTGCCATTTCCAGCCCATTGCATTCTAGAACCTGCTAGAAGGCAGGGAGAAGTAGTTGAGCCTGCAACCTATGAGACCCAGACAAAAATATTCACACACTGCTCCCCCGTTTACACAGGAGCCAAAAACAAAATTTGTCTGGACCTCTCTAACAACATGGTCTAGGAGGGTGCTAAACAGGGAAGGAAAGATGAGATCCCTGTAGAAAAAAAAGGTATGTTTGCTTGCAGGTCATGTAACCAATGTTCATGGGTTAAGAAGAGAAAAAATATTTGGTAATGTGTCTAATGACTTATGTTTGTAATACCTTCTATGTGGCCACTTTGTAAGCACATGTATGATCATGTATATTTAACTAATGTAAATATGACTATGTCTATAAGCCAAAATGTTGAGCTGCACTATAACTTTGATACATCTATAATTTGATTATATGTGCTTGACCATATACTGTACATAGAAGCAGTATTAGGGGATGGGGGTCATCAAATGATCTCTACAGACAGAAAAAAATGGATACAATTCCGGATTTTTTTTTACAGGCTTAAATGAAATACTTAACTATAAACTGTTCTTTTAATGGTGTTAGGTGGTGCCTGTGCCACTGAATATTATGCCTTGGCTAGGGTCATGGTTATAATGTTTTTTTTTGCCCTCCATGCTTCTGCAGACCTTATTACATAATGATGAACAGTACATGGTAATATGCAGATACAAGGCTATTAATCCCCTTTTTAGATACAGTAAATGTGATGAGTGGGTACCCCACTATTAGAGGGCATTAGGGTCTGGAACTACATATGTATATTGTTAAGCTACAGAGAATAGTAGCTGGATGAAACTACAACCAGACTTGCTGATGTGCCTAGTTTTAATGTATAATTGGGCACCAGAAGAGGAGAGACAAAGGGACAGAACCATGGGCAGACCTGCAGTAGAGGGACAGGCTGTCATCTGGAGGCATGAACAGGGTGTAAAAGAATTCCACTGGTAGTACATACAGTAAGTGGAGTCTGTAAGTCAGCAGCTGTCAGTGGATTTTTTTTAATCAAGTAGCTAGTGAAGTGCTTGATAGGGAGAAGTGTTGGGGGGAACAGAATGAGTGGAGATAAAATGAGTGGGAAAGTAACTGATGTTGTGTGTGTGAAGTCTGTATGTCAGCTGTTGTCAGATGAGGTTTATTTACCTGGTAGTGGGTGTATCACTTGGCATAGAGAAGTGGAGGGGGGGGGGGTAGGATAAGTGTAAAAGAATAGGGGAGAATTGAATTGATTGATTGAAATGCGGGAATGGGAAGGCACATGAATTTGGTAAAATAATTATATCTATGGGGTAAAATGTCTGATGGTTGCTGAAGAATATGAGAACGTTTGTGTGAAATTGATGGACTAGGGCAATTGTTTGAATCAAAGTGTTAAAAGGAACTAGAAAATATGAATTTGAAGATGAAGTGTGTTGGAGGGGGACCAGGGTATTGAGGCAAAAAAAAGTTTCACATTTTCAGATTCTTGTTAAAATGTTGTAAGCTTTAGATTCAGAAATCTGTTTGATGATGGTTGCTAAAAGTAAACATTTTTTTTTTTATCATGATGCATCAGAAAATGTCTATACATGCTGTGTTCTTTAAAGCCAAGTCTGATATATGACCTATGTTTGTTAAGTCTTTCCTAGAAAGTCTAACATGGATTCCAACTGCCCATGCATCTGCTTCACCCTGCAGCCCCAACGGTGTCCTCCTTTACAGTATAGCACACATGCACATCAATCTACGCAAGTAAAAATAATTTTTATTACGTGAACAGTGTTTGAACTTTATAAGTAATGGCAATAACTAATGTGATTTATCATCATTATAGATTCCCTTTATGATTTTTCTAAGGAAGCAAACTGCAAAACACACACACAAAAAAAATAGCCACCTTTTCATTGGCTGCTGAAACGTTTCTGCACACACAGGTGACCAAAGAATCTTCTATACCTTAAAGTGGAGTTTCCATCCCAAATTCTTTTTCCATTATTGTGCTCATTAGACCTAAAAAAGTTTAAAAAAAAAATTGTTTTTTTTTTTACTTATCTGGAAATGCCTGTTGCTATGCGGTCCCACGAAATCTGCCTTTGAAAGCACCTAGGATTCTGACATCATCTCCCTCTAATGCTCCTGGGAAATGTGTGTCATCATTTCCCAGGATGCAGTGCGCTGTCCAATTATCACTCCCCATCCAAGACTTCCAGGAAGTAAGGGCCAGATTCACGTAGCTGCGGCGCAGCGTAACGTAACCCGTTTACGTTACACCGCCGCAAGTTTTCAGATTTAGTGCCCGATCCACAAAGCACTTACCTGGAAATTTAAACACGTCCGGCGCAAGGAGGCCCAATTCAAATGGGGCGGGTACCATTTAAATTAGGCGCGCTCCCGCACCGGACGTACTGCGCATTCTCCCGTCACAAATTTCCCGACGTGCTTTGCGCGAAATTACGACGCTCCGACGTTTTGTGAATCGCGACGTGATCAAAGTACTTACGCCGGGAAAAAGAAAAATGTTTAAAAAAATTCAAAAGCGACGCGGGAAAGACGGGCATACTTTAACATGGTGGAGTACTTTTCCACCATATTAAAGGTGCCCTATCTTTGCGACGGAAATCTAACACTTGCGACGACGTAACAACGGTAAAAACCTTCGGGGATCGCCGTAACTCTTAATTTGCATACCCGACGCTGGTTTACGACACAAACTCCCCCCAGCGGCGGCCGTGGTATTGCATCCTAAGATCCGACAGTGTAAGTCCATTACACCTGTCGGATCTAAGGGATATCTATGCATAACTGATTCTATGAATCAGTCGCATAGATACTCTGAGAGATACGACGGAGTATCTGAGATACGACGGAGTATCTGAGATACGACGGAGTATCTGAGATACGACGGAGTATCTGAGATACGACGGAGTATCTGAGATACGACGGAGTATCTGAGATACTTCGTCGTATCTCTTTTGTGAATCTGCCCCTAAGTGATTGTAGGCTTCACAATGCCCACAAGCAAAATGACAACGGTGTGTTTTATAAACTATCTTTTTTGAATATCTATGCGGATCGGCGGTGGATTGTAAAATAGTAAGTGACCGGATTTATATTATAAAAACGCATGCTGAAAGGACATACATTTAAAAAATGCTAATTGTAACATCTTCAGAGACCCAAGGACAATGGCGGGCTGGCGTTGCCCAACCCGTGGTTGTACTACCTTGCGGCGCAATTGCAACACCTGGTGGGGTGCTTCGGGAGGGAGCCGGCTGGTTCCTCCGGAGCACTGATGCTACACACGGTGGGGGATGGGCCCATCCCCATGGCACTTGAGGCCCTGGCTTTCGCTAAACCTAATAAGAAATATCCCACATATAATCTTATACAAAAGGTATGGAACAAATGCAAATATGTACAGCAAGCTGATGGATACACTGACTACAGCCCCCTATGGCATAATGATACTTATACAGAACTGGCTAAATTACAGATTGGGGGTGGGTGGAAAAGTCATGGGGTCACACACATTAAACATGTATTTAGACATGGGAGGCTCAGGCCATTTGCAGATTTGCGGGTGGAATATGGGCTCCCATCCTCGATGCTTTTTCAATATATGCAGCTTCAGCACGCAGTGAGGGCTCAGAATAGGTCATCTGAGTGGCATCTGTCGCCGACTCCGGTGTTTAGTCTCCTGGGTGATGCTGTGTCCTCGAAGGGATTTATCTCTCAATGTTACGCCATCCTACTACAATACTTCTTGGGACAGCATCCAGTCATGGTAAGGGAAAAGTGGGAGAGGGACGTGGGACAATTGGATGGAGAACAATGGGAGGAGATATTTCAGGGGGTGAGCTCCTGCTCACTGAATGTGGCTCAGCGACTCACTCAGCTATACATTATCTTCAGGGTGTATTATACGCCGTGCAGGTTACAATTGATGGGAATGCAGACAGATGATGTGTGTACTAGATGCAAACGTGACCATGGGGACCTCATACACCTCCTGTGGAGATGTCCCAAACTGCACAAGTATTGGTCTGAGGTGATGAATACTGTTAATTCTGTTTTTGGGGTATCCATGCCTGTGGACCCCAGAGTATGTTTACTGGGGGTGTTGGAGGAACATGTTGAGGAGGTGTACACAAGTGAGGCGGTGCAAAGGGCGTTGTTCCAGGCCAGAAAATTGATTATGATACACTGGAGATCTGAGACCCCTCCGACTTTAAGGGAGTGGATTGATAGGATGGGTGAAATGATACGTATAGAGAAACTCATTTACCAACACAGGGGAAGCAACCGTAAATATGAAAACCTTTGGGCTCCATTGCTGGATACACCGGGGCTTTCACCGGTGGATTTGGTTATGGATAGATTGCTGGGAGTGCATGTGGGATAAATGTTATAATTCGGGGAAATGTATACTAGGGGGGGTGAGAGGACTGCCTAGTGACTGCAGTGCCCGGCTGGGACTGGTCGATGAGAAATGTATTCTTGGTTTTGCTGTGAAATGTTGAATGCCATAAGCTGTGTACCACCTTTTCAATAATAAAAACTTTTTTTTTGTTGGATTAAAAAAAAAAAAAATGCTAATTGTGGTTGGAACTCCGCTTTAAGGGTTCAAGTTATGATATTTACGATTATGGACATATCAGTATGAGCCATTGTAAGAGGAATCAAAAGTTGATTATAAGGGATAAACACAGATTGTAATGTACCGTTTAATGTCTAGTTCCATCATTTTGAGCCATGTCACATGACAAAGATAAAAATTGTTTAAGTGTTGATTTTAATAAGATTTAATAATATATATATTAGTTTTATGTAAAGCTCTTGTGATGGTTTTGCTCAAGTACATACCACTCATTATTAGCGCAATAATGAATGGTATGTACCCTGAGATATTGTAAGGAATATGATGCCTATGGTAACCAAAAAATCCATTATACAGTGCTTGGGATTATTTCCGATAACAACCAAGGAAATAAAAATGTATGTATCATAATGTGCTACCGAATTGAAAAGCTATCTGTCCCCAAAAAATAATATATAATGCATTTTGGTAAACTACAAAACTAAAAGATATAATGCGCAGAACCAAGACATCAGATTAAAAATAAGTTGTGGAACTAAAGTGACTAAATTTATAAAATTTGGCTATGCAAGAAAGATACAATTCTTTTGGATTCTTTAGCGCAGCCCTCTCTTTCCTTGCATGTTATAGTCCTTTCCTCTTCTGGGAGTGTCTAATTACTCTGTGATCTGGCCCAGCTACATCACCCCTTTTCACCTTCCTACATAGCCTTTTATGTAAATCAAAGGGAAGGAACAAAGGGGAATAATACAGAGTATTACTTTAGTGACAGCTCAGAGTTTACTGGGGCTGCTGAAATCACAACCAAAACGGCGGCACCCAGCAGCAGTATTAGGCCTTTTGGATGTGTGGCAATGACTCCTGAAGGAGTCACTGGAAATAACTGGGTCCACATACCTGTCCAGAGGTCGCCCCGACATTTTACCAATCCCAATACCTCAACAGCAAACTCCAGGGGTGCAATCCCGGTACTCCAGAGACAGGGGTGTTTTTACTATTTGATACATAACGTGGACAAACTACAGGAGGAGGGTTTAGGGTGCAGGATACCCTAGGCACAAAAAAACACCCTGAGGACAGCTTTTTTTAAATCTCAGCAGTAGTAGGCCCTCTGGCAGCACTGATATTCCAGGGGCAACCAAATAAACCTGTGGCTCTGTGACAGCAGTCACAATCTCTCTTCACCTCCTTATAGCATCTAACCCTCAATTCGAGAAGTTCCGAAATACCTGAAGTACAAATGGGTGTGTATTATCACACGCTACCTCCTTAAATAACTAAGGGCCAGATTCAGGTACATCTGCAGCGGCGTAACATATCGCATTTACGTTACACCGCCGCAAGTTTTACGGGCAAGTGCTTCATTCACAAAGCACTTGCCTGTAAAGTTGCGGCGGCGTAGCGTAAATCCCTCCGGCGCAAGCCCGCCTAATTCAAATGATCCGGGTAGGGGGCGTGGATAATTAAAATTAGGCGTGTTCCCACATCGAACGTACTGCGCATGCTCCATTTTGAAATTTCCCGTCGTGCTTTGCGCGAAATAACGTCGCACCGACGTTTGCATGCTGCAAACAAAAGGCAGCTACCAGATTGGCAAAATTAGCTGTGCTTTTGGCACCCCACACTTACAAAAAAGCAAATCAGCATAAAATAAAAATCAAGTAATACCTAAAAGAAACAAAAACCATGAAATACTACAATAATAATTGCAAAAAAAAGCAATTAAGGAATTGATTGTCCAAAGAGCTAGCAATTAGATTAGAAAAAGGGCCAGATTCACAGAAGAAGTACGCCGGCATACTTTCAAATTTTCCGCGTCGTATCTTTAGTTTGAATCCTCAAACCAAGATACGACGGCTTTTGGCTTCGATCCGACAGGCGTACGGCTTCGTACGCCTTCGGATCATAGGTGTAATACTTTGCGCCCGCTGGGTGGAGTTTGCGTCGTTTTCCGCATCGGGTATGCTAATTAGCTTTTTTCCGGCGATTCACAAAGGTACGCACGGCCGTCGCATTCTCTTACGTCATCGCTAGTCGGCTTTTCCCGGCGTATAGTTAAAGCTGCTATTTTGTGGCCTAAAGTTAGACTTGCCATGTTAAAGTATGGGCGTCGTTCCCGCGTCGAATTTAAAAAAAAATTTTTTTGCGTAAGTCGTCCGTGAATAGGAAAGGACGTAACTCACGTCTACGTTCAAAAAATGACGTTGGTGCGACGTCATTTCGCGCAAAGCACGGCGGGAAATTTCAAAACGGAGCATGCGCAGTAGGTTCGGCGCGGGAACGCGCCTAATTTAAATGATCCACGCCCCATTTGAATTAGGCGGGCTTGCACCGGAGGGATTTACGCTACGCCGCCGCAACTTTACAGGCAAGGGCTTTGTGAATCAAGCACTTGCCCGTAAAACTTGCGGCGGTGTAACGTAAATGCGATACGTTACGCCGCCGCAGATGTCTCTGAATCTGGCCCAAAGTACCTAACCGACCCTAAACTTTGCCTATGCAGTCTCCCTATTCTTTCATTGCAACAGCTTCCAATACACTGAATCTATGGCTGCTCTGTACTTGTACCAACCATTTTACAAAAGTACCAATGCAAATGCATGCCTATCCATTCATGTGAAAAGCAAATTTCTGCTTGCTTATTCCATCTGTGTGATTGCTTGGACAAATAAAGTGCATATTAAAGCGGATGTCCGCTGAAAAAATAAATATTAAAAGCCAGCAGCTACAAATACTGCAGCTGCTGACTTTAAATATCGGCACACTTACCTGTCCCAGAGTCCAGCACCATCCGCAGCAGAGGACGAGCGATCGCTCGTCACTCTGCTGCCCCCCCGCCATCCTTGGTGAGGGAACCAGGAAGTGAAGCGCTCCGGCTTCACTGCCCGGTTCCCTACGGCGCATGCGCGAGTCGCGAAGCGCCGTGCTCACTGGCTCCTGCTGTGTTCTGGGAGCCGAGTGTTTCCCAGAACACAACGGGGGGGTCGGGAGGTGACGTCCTGCCCGCAGTCTTCCCGCAGACTGTGTGGCCGGAAGTGGGTGAAAATACCTGTCTTTAGACAGGTATCTGCACCCCCCTCCCCCCTGAAAGTTGTCAAATGTGACACCGGAGGCGGGAGGGTTTCCGATTCACGGGAGTGGAGGTGGAGGGTGGAGCTCCGCTTTAACAGAATTTATTATATGAAGATTTTCAACTTCATTAGTAAATCAGTTTCAATGTGTATGTATATCAATGCTCAAAAAAATTAAAGGAACACTTTAAAAACATATCAGATCTCAATGGGCAAAAATCTCATGGATATCTATACTCATATGGACTAGGTAATGTGTTAGGAATGAAAGGATGGCACATCATTTGATGGAAATGAAAATGATCTACCTAGAGGAGGCTGAATTCAAAGACACCCCGAAAATCAAAGTGAAAAAATTATGCAGCAAGCTAGTCCATTTTGCTGAAATTTCTTTGCAACAACTCAAAATGGTTCTCAGTAGTTTGTATGGCCCCCAAGTGCTTGTATGCATGCCTGACAACATCAGGGCATGCTCCTAATGAGACAACAGATGGTGTCCTGGGGTATTTCCTCCCAGATCTGGACCAGAGCATCACTGAACAGACTGAGGTGCAACCTGGCGGCACCGGATGGATCGAAACATACTGTCCCAGAGATGTTCTTTTGGATTTAGGTCAGATGAGCGTGGGGGCTATTCAATGGTATCAATTTCTTCATCCTCCAGGAACTAGCTGCATGCTCTCGCCACATGAGGCTGGGCGGAACCCAGGACTCACTGCACCAGCGTAGGGTCTGACAATGGGTCCAAGGATTTCATTGCAATACCCAATGGCAGTTAAGGTGTCATTGTGTAGCCTGTAGAGGTCTGTGCATCCCTCCATGGATATGCCTCCCCAGACCATCACTGACTCACCACCAATTGGTCATGCTGAACGATGTTACAGGCAGCATAAAGTTCTCCACAGCTTCTCCAGACCCATTCACGTCTGTCACATGTGCTCAGGTGCTCTCATCTGTGAAAAGCTGACAATTCTGGGGTTCAATGGAAAATGCCAATCGAGCTCCACAGTGTCCGGCAGTGAGCACAAAGCACACAGTGGCCTGCTGGAGGTCATTTTGTAGGGCTCTGGCAGTGCTCATCCAGTTCCTTCTTGCACAAAAGGAGCGGATACCAGTTCTGCTGATGGGTTAAGGACCTTCTACGGCTCTGTCCAGCTCTCCTAGAGTAACTACCTGTCTCCTGGAATCTCCTCCATGCTCTCGATACTGTGCTGGGAGACACGGCAAACCTTCTGGCAATGACACGTATTGATGTGCCATCCTGGAGGAGTTGGACTGCCTGTGCAACCTTTATAGGGTCCAAGTATCGCCTCATGCTACCAGTAGTGACACTGACCCTAGCCAAATGCAAAACTAGTGAAAAACAGTCAGAAAAGATGAGTAGGGAAACAAATGTCAGACACCACCTGAAAAACCATTCCTGTTTTGGAGGTCCATCTAGTGCACCTGTTGTTAATTTCAATTAACAGCAAAGAAGCTGAAACTAATTAACAACCCCCTCTGTATACACGCCTCCCCCTCTGCTACTTAACTGACCAGATCAATATCCCAGGAGTTCTGATTTAAAAGTGTTCCTTTAATTTTTTTGAGCAGGGTATACAGAGTACACCCCTCCCTTTTTTGAAAATATTTTATTATATCTTTTCATATGACACTGAAGAAATTACACTTTGCTACAATGTAAAGTAGTGAGTGCACAGCTTGTATAACAGTGTAAATTTGCTGTCCCCTCAAAATAACTCAAACTACACCTGGTAATGTCTAAACCGCTGGCAACGAAAGGGAGTACACTTCTAAGTGAAAATGTCCAAATTGGGCCCAAAGTTTCAATATATGATGTGGACACTATACATATACATACATTATAGTCCAGCACTGCCTTAACCCTCTTGGGCATGGCGTTTCCCAGAGCTTCACAGTTTGTCACTGGAGTCCTCTTCCACTCCTCCATGATGACATCATGGAGCTGGTGGATGTTAGAGACTTTGCCCTCCTCCGCCTTTGGTTTGAGGATGCCCCACAGATGCTCAATAGGGTTTAGACCCGGACATGCTTGGCCAGTCCATCACCTTTACCCATTAGTTTCTTTAGCAAGGCAGTGGTCATCTTGGAGATGTGTTTGGGGTCTTTATCATGTTGGAATACTGCCCTGGGGCCCTGTGTCTCTGAAGGGAGGGGATCATGCTCTGCTTCAGTATGTCACATTCATGTTGGCATTCATGGTTCCCTCAATGAACTGTAGCTTCCCAGTTCTGGCAGCACTCATGCAGTCCCAGACCATGACACTCCCATCACCATGCTTGACTGAAGGCAAGACACACTCGTCTTTGTACTTCTCACCTGGTTGCTGCCACACACGCTTGACACTATCTGAACCAAATAAGTTTATCTTGGACTCATCAGACCACAGGACATGGTTTCAGTAATCCATGTCCTTAGTCTGCTTGTCTTTAGCAAACTGTTTGCAGGCTTTCTTGTGCATGCAGACCCATATGATGCAGTGTGCGGCGTATGGTCTGAGCACTGACAGGCTGAACTCCCACCCCTTCAAACTCTGCAGCAATGCAGGCAGAACTCATACGTCTTTTTTCCTGAAGACAACCTCTGGATATGACACTGAGCACGTGCACTCAACTTCTTTGGTCAACCATGGCGAGGCCTGTTATGAGTGGAACCTGTCCTGTTAAACTGCTGTATGGTTTTGGCCACCATACTGTAGCTCAGTTTCAGGGACTTGGCAATCTTCTTATACCCTAGGTCATATTTATGTAGAGCAACAATTATTTTTTTAAATTCTTTAGAGAGTTCTTTGCCATGAGGTGCCATGTTTAACTTTCAGTGACCAGTATGAGAGAGTGAGTGCAATAACGCCAAATATAACACACCTGCTCCCCATTCATGCCTGAAACCTTGTAACACTAACAAGTCACATGGGGAGACAAAATGGCTAATTGGGCCCATTTTCACTAAAGATGTACTCACTTTTGTTGTCAGCGGTTTAGACATTTATGGCGTGTGTTGAGTTATTTTTAGGGGACAGCAAATTTACACTGTTATACAAGCTGTACCCTCGCAACTTTACATTGTAGAAATGTGTAATTTCTTCAGTGTTGTCACATGAAAAGATATAATAAAATAGTTACAAAAATGTGAGGGGTGTACTTACTTTTGTGAGATACTGTGTATATATATATATGTATATATGTGTGTTTATATAACACACAGATAATGTGATAAAATAGGGAAAAACACATAAAAAGTTAAAATGCTGGTGTTTAACCTAAGTATGTTTAAATTGTAATTTGTTTAATGAATTAGCAAGCGGTCCAGAGACAGCAATTAATTAACTTTTTATTTAACCGTAATTGAATCATCTTTGTAGAAGTTTGAAGAGGTCTATTAAATTGAATTTACTAGCTTCAAGTCTAGGCACAGCTTACAGTGCATGTTGTTTTTATGCTAGCAATTTGATCATATGGTGTGCATATCCATCTTAAAGATGTTAGAAAATAAATGCTACTGACCCCCCACTGTGTTGCAGAGGTGTAAGGTTATCAATGCCCTTAAACATATACCATGTTCATATTTAGCATGTTTATTAAATGTGTGCAGGAGATTCCCCATCTGCTTTGAGCTGCTTAGGGTGGACGAGGAACAACTGAAATTCCTCTTGTAACACCTTTACTGTTGTTAATACATTACATATTCAGGGCTCATTCGCCAGTAATGTAAATGTCTACAAAGACATGCTTTGATGTACCATGTGTGCAAAGATTTACCCACCTGCAGAGAAGTGTAAGAAACTTCTTGTTTTATAATTTTGCACCTACAAAACATTACTGACAATTGTTTAGGTGAGGCAATAACAAATCTTTTTTTTTCTTTCTTGATTTTTCTAAATGTGCAGGCATTGTGTTCCAGAAAGTACAAAGACCCATTTTGTGCCTGAAATGACTATTGTCCTCCAAAAATATAAATGAATATATGCTTGTATTTACTTATTTACTAAAAGGTTTTCAAACTTGATTTTAATTACTCAGATCTGTGAGTAGTGGGATTTAGTAATGCTTTCATTGAATTACCAATCTACTTAATTGGAACCATTGTGAACTCCTTAGGCTCCGTTCACACTGCCACAACTTGGAATCCGACTTGTGAGACCACAAGACATTTGAAATCCCATGTTAGTCAATGATAGCTGTCTTAATTAGCACTACTGAAGTTACTCCGAATTTAGAAAAGGTTCCTGTACTACTTCAAAATTACTTCTATCAGACTTGTGCCTCAAAGTATTACTCAAGTCGCCAGGAAGTCTCCTGGCAAAGTCTTGCGACTTTCTGGTCGCAGAAGTGTGAATTGAGCCTAAATGAGGAATTTGACTCTGAAATCATTGCCAAAACAAGGCAGGCAGAGGGCAAAGGATGAGGCACCACTATTGCCAGTAGGGACAAGCTTTGGTTTGACTCTGGGTTCACTCTGCACCCATATCTGTCCAAATTAGGACAGCTGCACATACACAAAGGGGCAGGGATACTTGTGACATCATTACCATATTAGGTCAATGACAAGAGAATATTCCAGCCACATCTGATTGGCTTAGGATTAACAGCTGTCTTCTGGGTTTGATTAAAGCCAAATTTGGACCATACCCAAGCTTGTTATTACTTACTCCTGCAGCTGATCATTTGATCCTTTACATACATATAATTTATTACTTATGTCAGAGCTGCCTCCCTGATGACTGGCAATCTAATGACTGATGGAAACAGAATTATAAACAGCCGATGAGGTTCAGAAAACCCAGTTCCCCCAAATGGTTGAAACAGAGAGATGCTTGTCTGCATGTCTTCAGGTACAACTTCCTCACCAAGAATGAGCAGAAGAGTAGTGACATCACCAAGTCTCGCTTAAATTTTATGAGAATAGCATTCAGAAACTGAAAATATATAGGTTCAAGAAGAGGTTCAAGAAAAAAGTGCATAGACACATGTAGAACATCCCAGGAGGAATTCAAGACAACAATGTTAAGATTTCTGAGGTACTTGAGATATTTGAGTTCAGGTCCACTTTAAGTTTTTGGTAATAATAATTAGCCCACTATATTGTTAGTGGTGTGAACCTCTGTGTAAATAAGATCAACTTTTGCGACGCTACCAAATGAGTAAATATTGAAACAAAGTGAACAATAGTAATGGGTGTATGGGTTACTGCAACCCTAATTGTGTTCCCACAATGTGATACAATAATAATGTGAAATGGGGTTGTGCAACCTAACCAAATAAGTAAAATGCAATGTGTTATTACAGTAAATGAGTAAATAGCATAAGTGTAAATGATTAATTCCTCAGTGAATTTACGACCAGCACTTGACTTGAATTGTACTTATTTGGTTAGGCTATGCAATACCATTTCACATTATTATTGTACCACTATATTGTTAGCTGTGGCATTATGGATAGCAGGTCTGATAATTGCTTAGTAACAACCATTACGCCCCAAGACAAGCAAAATGCATGAAAACCCACCTTGCTGACACTTTGTTTGAAATTAAAAAGAACAATACTTTATTTTGCAACAATCTGTACATTATACATTGATTTTTCAAATGCTTGCTTTAATTTTATATTTGAGCATTTTTTTTATATTCCTTTTTTTTTTTTTTTTTTTTTTGCATTCCTTATTTTTACGTCTTCATTACAGGTTGAACAAAACATATTAAGGAAGACACATAGCACAGAAAGAATAATTATTAATTCATATGCATATGATATTTACAGGTATGATCAGGTTAGTCCAAGTATGTTTGTGCTTTTAACATTGGGCATAAATTGTAATTTGTGTTTTTTTATACATAATAAAATAATTTTAAAAGCCTTGGTTTCATTTTTTTATGTATTTTCCCTTAATTTGAAAAGTGCAAATAGTTATGAAATGAAGTGTATTTAGATCTTGGAAACAACATATGAATTCAGTAAGGATTTCTGATAGATTTTAGTTGCCTTACACAGTCAGCAGAATGTATATATTTACAATAACTTATACAACAAATTTTAAGCATCCCATTTTTGTTTTATTGTTCTGGCTCATTTTTGAATAAAATCAGTACATTTTGGTTATATTATTGTCCTATACTATATTAATATGCGCATTTATTTTTTGAATGAACTATACTGACATTAATGCTTAGTTGAATTAAAACATTATGACCTAAACTTATTTTTTGCCATTACATTATTGTAAAAGTGTTATTCGTTTTTCAAATTGCTGTTCATCTGCTGCTATGAGTGGCTAGGTCTCTGATCTCTGTTCAGAAAGAGGCTGTTACATTTACATGGTTGCCTTGTGCAGCCTTGTTTGTAAGCCAACACTGCGCCATCCACATCCTGTTGTGTCAAATTTAAGTAAATTACAGCTGTTGGGAAGACCCTTGCAATACTGTTTTCCACCACACTAGAACTTTAACCAGGCAATGAGGCTGTATATTTTATTAGGTAGTCCATTGTCTGTCACAGTAGAGAGAGGGAGTACCGAGGGGCTGTATGCAAATGTTTGTGTACTCTGGATTATGTTAGACTGTGAATTGTGCCCCAAGTGACTAGAGAGGTTATGCATGTTTAACAGCAGCCTTTATTTTCAGACGAGTAGTATAAAAGGGAGTAATTAAAAATTAAAATATTAGAAATAAAAACACTTAAGATCAAGCAAGAGCTCCCAGATAAAAAAAATGAACATAGGAATTAAGTGGGATTGCCATGAGCTGCTCAAGGAACTGGATCCAGTGCTAAATATTCATCCCTAGATCTCCCCATATAAATATATACACAACCAAGTTTAACAACAACACTTGAATTAATTTCATAATTAATTAAAACATGATTATTATTAAAATCATCAATGACGATCTTACAATATGAACAGTCAAATATACACCATGGTACATATAATGTAAAAAATTGCATGCGTGAAAGAAAACATCAGTTAAATATTGTATAAATCCAACATGATAAATATGAAATAATAATATTAGTCATTGGCTACAATTAGTAAAATACTGTGAAAATCTGATATGATTAATATAAAATAATAAATAATAATATTAAATATTATGTATATCAATATTTCAGTAAATTTGTGGAACATAATATAGTTCATATTATTTATATAAAAAATATATACTTAACTTTAGAACATTACGAAGTTCACGTTAACTATTAGAAAAAATTATATTTAAATTTAAAGGAAAAAAATATCTTTCTATCTATAGATAGATAGATAGATAGATAGATAGATAGATAGATAGATAGATAGATAGATAGATAGATAGATAGATAGATGGTATGTGTGAGTTCAGTAAAGAGAGTATTCAACCCATATGTCTCATTCAGCATGAAAACATTTGTAATCTCAGATACTTCATACATGAGGGTTTACTTATCTCTCATTAATTGTAGTGATTCTCACTTAATGTACCCACAGATACCAGACCTTTGCAGACCATACCAGGTCAACTGATCTCAGGGAAAGAATTGATCATCCATGATAGTTGCTACTGACTCCTGGGTCTAACGTTGACCCCACTATGCAAGCTTTTTTATTATGCTGAACAATCATATGGTATTATTTTCTATCACTGTTTTACGCCTGTGGTTTCTTCTACAGTTTAACAAAGCAATATTTTTTTTTTATGAGCATTAAAATATTCCTTTTAAAAAAAATCTTGCTTGTTAGTTTAATTGTACAATCCCATCAAATCCACAACACATCTGATGAGAGGTAATTTTGGAACCTTCTATGTACAAAATTCCTTATTTACCACAGGAAAAAACGTTTTATCGTTCTTATTATTTACTTCTATAGTAGTTGTGTAGGCAAAGAAAAAACCAAACACTATGATAAATTAAATTAAACACATTATTATGTCTATAATACATCTTCCTTACTTAAATAGTGTCTTTCAACATTTCCTAAATCTTTTTCGCATGTGAATGTGATCATATAAATATAAAATCTCATAAATACATGTTAAAATATTTTATTTTCTTACAGTTTTGACTTCTGTATGTATAAAAGGCAAACATATTTGCTTGTTATTCAACAGCATTGTACTTTTCCTATTGGCTCTCTATCTCACTCCAGGTCTATCAGTTTACTTACAAATTGATTGGAAAAAAGTCATATCCTTTAAATATCAGTGGTAATTCAGAACAGATTCTATAACAGCAACTGTCTGAAGCACAATGGTACTATCATTAGAAGAATCATTTACCAATCTACAGTACTACAAATCATAACAATACATAATAATATGTGAAAAATTCCCAGCAGACAAACTTTAGAATAAGTAGGTAAAATGTTTACTCATTGATATTGCACTGTATGTTTGCTTGATAATTTTATGCTTTCTGTATGATCATTTTGGAATGGCAATCATTACAGTTAAGTGAAATAAACATTGACAGTAACTGTAAATGGGAATTATTGTGTATTTTGTAGTAATTGATGATAGACCAGGCTTTCTTTCATGTCATTACAAAAAAAAAAAAAGATTATTATTTTTTTTTTACTGTGGCTCAATATTTATTATGCTAAAAAAATGCTGGGCTTCAGTAACAATATTTTACAACTAGAAATATAAATTATTGGTCTAACAGCTGTACTTTATTTAAATACATCTTAGGATCCCTCTATTATGTTCATATCTCAATTACTATTTTTTTTTTAAATGAGTATATACATACATGTGCATTAAGCAATAAAAGCCTGCTAAAGTTCCACAGCAGTCCTCTTGCATGCTCAAAAGAGCTGTGCTGACCCCCTGTGGCTAAACGAGAGATGCAGACGAGGGGATATATTTTATTAACATATTATTTACATGGCTACTTAGCTTTGTATGCACTTACAAGCCTCAACCTAGGATTATGGTCAATTTAAATTCAAGATCGTAAAAAACAAAAATTGTACACAGTGAATGCATTTGGCATTCTTCATGCTGTTAAATTATTTTGAGATTAAGCATGCGTCATTTTAAATTGTATTGTACTTTAGAAGAGCTGTATGCTTTCCTACGTTACATAAAAGCATATATCAATGAATATTTATCTAAATAAATATTTTAGCGCAAACATATTATTTATTTGCTGCAGTTAAAATCATGCATTTATTATATAGCATTTGCATTAATAAATTCAAAATCTACCATTTTAAGTGTTAAGCAACAGGTTTTTTTTTTTTCTTTTTTTTTTACACTTTTCAAGGAAATCTTTCTCTTCTACAGATACATGTCATTTTACACTTTATTATACATATATGTGTGGTCAGACAAGGACATGTATAAAGCGGTCTGAATTACCTCCACTAACATCAGACTATGGGCCAAATCCACAAAGATCGTGTCTAACGTAAATTTTTCCATTTAAGTTACACTGCCTTAAAATTTCTACCTAAGTGCCCGATCCACAAAGCACTTACCTAGAAATTTTGGGCTGTGTAACTTAAATTCCGCCGTCGCAAGGTGTTCCTCTTCAAATGGGGGTGATTCCCATTTAAATGAGGCGCGCTCCCGCGCCGGCCGTACTGCACATGCTCGTGACATCATTTTCCCGACGTGCATAGCGCTAAATTACGTTACGTCGAGCTTTGTGGATTGCGACGGGTCAATAAAGTTGCGTCGGAAAAAAAAAAAGATACGGCGAAAAAAAAAAATTAAAAATTAAAAAAAAATCGCGTCGCTGGACAGAAAGGTCTGCTTTTACATGGTGTACTAACGTTACACCTTGTAAAAGCAGCCCTAATTTTGCGTATGCAAACTAAAACTTACGGAGAAAAAACTAAGCTGAAAAGCTTTGTGGATCTCCGTAAGTGCTAATTTGCATACCCGAGGCGGCATTTGGACACAAAATGCCCCCAGTGGCGGATGCGGTACTGCATTCTAAGATCCGGCAGTGTAATTCAATTACACATGCCGGATCTTCTCCCTAACTATGGAAAACTGATTCTGTGGATCAGTTCCATAGTTAGGAACAGGGATACGACGGAGTAATCCCTTTTGTGGATTTGGCCCAATGTTCTGTAATTATCTGCTGTGAAGGCTTATGTAAAACTACAAAAAATCCACACAAGTATGGCAGATCTCAAGTGGTAATAATCAGTATGGAAGCTCAGAGTATAACAATTTCAGAAATAGGCTTGGAACTAAATATTTTTATTGACAGATTACCTTGAAAAATAATGTGACCTAATTCAGTCCTATACACTGCAGTGAGTTGCAGTCATGCACACATTACTGCAAAATGTGGTAATTACACAATGCATGCAGTAGTGCATCGTGGTGCCATTCAATTTCATTAAAATGTTGAAAAAACATCTGATGCCCATCAAAATGTTTTAATAAAATGGTACATGTTTGATTTCTGAGCTGTTTTGGTGCATTGGAAGCCCATTCCAATAAATGTCAATAAATAAATATATCAATATAAAAAAAAAGTCAAAAAGTCAAAAGCACCTCTGAGGCACGTGTCCAAAAAAAATCTAAATGTTTGGACTTTTTTGGTGCATTGGAAGTCCATTCAAATAAAGCCCAATCAAATAAATACCCTTATTTCTAAATATATTCCATACCTATCTACTACTTAATGGCCCTGAAATTTTTTTTTCATTAAATAGTTTCTTACTGTGTTTTACTGCTTCTTTGTAACATACTCTGTGAGCTGCGGAACCAGTCCATTTCCCTCTCACTCCATCTCGGGCAAGAGAAGGTGGCTACATTTCCACAGTGGGACCATGGTGAATGAATGTAGTCACCCTGCAACAGGAAGTTGAAACACAGCAGCAAAAAAAAAAAGGAATTTGGAGGTTAAGAGCAATAGAAGGTGCTTTTTTAGTTAAGAATGCATACTTACTAATTTTAATAGAACACAGATTAATGCGCAAAAAAAAAAAGGTTAATGCACCACAACAGTCCGCATAAATTTGAATGTGCTATTAAAGTAGACCATGAAACGAAATCAGCAAACCACTGTTAAATTTTTTTCTTGGAAGCCTTCTGAGATTTCTGAGCGACATTTTTACTAAATTTTTGCTCAAATTTTTTTAATCTCTCACAATTTTTTTGTATACGGAACCTAGCTCCGCTTCCTAGCTCCAATTTTTGTTAATTGTGCTCAATCCCAAATCATGTTGCTGATATTCTTTAATCCTAACAAAAATAGCCCACTGATATGGGGACTCTAAAATAAAAATTACTTTTCTACTATGGCAAAAAATAGATAAATAAATAGATGTGGTTTCATGCACTGTAATATTTGATGTAAAATGTACATAAGCCACCTTTTACTCATTCAGTGCTTATTTTATATTGTGGAAGAAACACATTCTTTGTCCTAATTTTTGTATTCTTTCATGTGAAATACTTCAATAAAAAATATTGAAATATTACCTCTTCTGGGGTAGTTAAATGGGAGGACAGGGGGACGACCCACCACACCCACCACAGAGCATCCACAGCAACAGCTAATTCTGACAGCCGCCAACCATCTAAAGCAGGAGCTGCTCCTGCCACTATTTAGATCACAAAGATAGGCAGTTCAAAGCAAGGGAGGCTTCTCCTTGACACTAGTCACATGACCTAGCCAAGGGAGGACTTTCTCTCATTTTTTTTCACAATCAAAGGATCTCTCATTCTTAACTGCCTGGTCTGATGAGTGGGTTATGGAGGGGGAGCTGTACTTGCAGGAACAAGGGGGAGGCAATTCGTACTTTGGGAGAGCTGTAATGGGGAAAAATGGATCTTTGGTACATACTGCTTTACTGCACAAGTATGCAATGACATGTCCTAATATTATAAGTCAGCAGCTACTTTACATTTTTTTCGTGAGGAGACGACGACTCCAATTTAGGGGCCCATTCTCACTGTTGGGAAAAAATGGATCTTTGGTACATACTACTTTACTGCACAAGTATGCAATGACGTGATGCAAACAAAGGGCTGTTTTGTCAATGTCAGCAACAATTTTGCACCCTGCAGCCCAGAAATTGTAAAATTGAGGAAGAGTAGGAAGACCTATGGCTATAAGATTCTATACTTAACATTTGCTGCCTGCCCTTCCCCCTGACTGTAGGATTCTCCCTGTTTGTGTACCTCCTTGGGGAATTTATCTGGGCATTGCTTCCTTCTCTTTCATGGGACACACTGGATACCTTCACTGCCATTGTGCATGTGCTGGGTGTCCAGTGCATCCCTATGAACCTGTATATGTCCTCCAACTTTGGAGACTCTCAACATGTATAGAGTTAGGACTGCAGTACACTAGGGTGTCATGAAGTGGCCCTGCAGCTTACTCATTTATTTGCAAATGTGAGCAAACTAAACCCCTTAACGTGAACTGTTAGACAGGATGATTTAGTTTGTTGCAGGATGGTTGGTAAGTGAGCTGAAAATTTTTCTTTGTTGTTTTTTGACATGTGTCACCCTTCCATGTGCTCCTTGCTGCATAAGTTATAGGTTGGGGTGGTTGCCATTCATTTTTTTTCTCCCCTACATTTGCTGATGTCTGCCCATCCCATGTATTGCGGAAGGTTGAGCAGACTATGGCCATAAGTCCCCCCCCCCCCCTTGTAGTTATGACAAAAGTGCCCTGACTATAATGAAATAAAAAAAAAAACAATATGCAACCTGCCCTATTTCCTCCTCCTCCTCCTCACTGTTAGCACCACCTCTTCCTGTTCCTCCTCCTCGTATTTTGATGTATTCAGCAAACGTATAATTCAGGAGCTGCCTGTAAGTGCTGCCTGCGGGTAACAGGGATCAGGGGTTTCTGGATTCAGAGGACAGAAGGCTCATTGGTAATCAGAGGGTTTCCTTTCACCATGAGGAAATGTGGAAAAGAGGTTCTTCACAACAATGCCCCAACATTCAATGTTGTGTGACCCCTAAATCTCACCACACCCACACACAACTCCTTGGGTTGGAGTAACATATTCCCTGTATGCCTTATTTTCCCCTCCTCATTGCCAGAACCCTAACCCCCCTCATTGCCAGCATCCCGACCCTTCTCCTCATCACCTGCATCATAACCCCCTCCTTTGCTTTTCATATGCTGGTGGAAGGCTGGGAGATCTTTATGTACAAAATAATAGCAGCTGGGAAATTTGGGGCAAAGTTATGGTTGTTTGGTAAAAAATACAAACGGGGCAGCACCAACTGAACCAAGAAGTCCACATAATGTGTAGATAAAAGGATCACCACACACCAGCATCAGTGAGAGAAAGTGTGATCTAATCATCACCACTGTGAGAGAAAGACAATCTGCTTACCATATTATGTTGACCCTCAAATTATAGAGAGAACAACACCAGCATGTGGAGACCAAGGCTGGATGGATCATCAGCCACCTCACTGTAACACCTGTCGATGCAGGCTGCTTCAATAGAGTGAACCTAGAGAAATCCCACTTCCAGCATTAGATGAAGGGTAACTTAAAAGGATGCAAATAACAACACAATGGTGCAGTACTTATGGGAAGGTCATGTGGTCCCGTCCCGACTTACGCATTTCATCATAATCTGATGTCCACAGTGATGAATGTTACAGTGAAGCTGCTGATTATCCATCCAGCCTTGGTTTCCACATGCTGCTGTTGACCTCTTTATAATTTGAGGGTCAACATAATCTGCTTAACAGATTGGCTTTCTCTCACAGTGGTGAACATTAGATGCCACTTTTTCACACTGATGCTG
The DNA here is from genome assembly GCF_905171775.1 of Rana temporaria. NCBI lineage: Eukaryota > Metazoa > Chordata > Amphibia > Anura > Ranidae > Rana > Rana temporaria. The sequence continues at coordinate 438,711,681 of NC_053489.1, read as the reverse complement.
GTGTGTGGTGATCCTGTTATCTACACATTATGTAGATGTCGTATTAATGCTCTATAGAGACTTTTAATAGTTCAATTGGCGCTGGCCCTTTGTATTTTTTTTTTCCTGGTGTGCAATCAAACCATTTAGAAAGGGTACTTTAGCAGCACTTGCAGGTAAGTGGCTTCTTTGCACCCTTGAGGAGTAAAGAAGGAGGAAGAAAGGTGTACATTAACAGGACGTACTGACAAGCTGCTGTTCTACAGGCTGGCTTGAGAAGTAGAGGGGGAGGAGAGAAAGGGTGCATTAGCATTTTTTAGAAGCGTTAAGGAAATAAAAACAAAAAAGAATGCAAAAAAATTTAAGTAGAGGGATGGATTGTTCTTGTTGGCTGAGGTATGGTAGGAATGAAGAAACTGGAAAGGGAGGTGGAGGAGGAGAAAAATGAGATGGAAGTGGAGGAGTAGCTGGAGTTAAAAGAGTAGATTACAGTAAAGAGGGAGGTGGAAGGGAATTGTCTGCACTTCCCCCTGCATTGTTAAAGGACTGGCAACCTATGACCGTAGGTTTCCCCACTTAAACTATGCCTCCAGTGCCCTGACTATAATGAAATGAATATATAATAAAGAAAGAAATGCAACTGGCTGCTGAGTGCCTGGAAAAAGCAGAGGAATTGAAATGTGCCCGGCATCTGCTGTGTGCAATCCAGCCACTGTGTCAATACCAAAATATACAGAAAAAATAGATTTGCGAATATAAAAAAATTGTAAAAAATAAATTCCATCTTGGAATTTGCAACCCAGACCAGGACATTTTAACTAGGGTTTACAGTGCAATGAGCTTGACAACATGCATTTCAGACTGCAGGCCTTTTTTTGCAACACCAAATGGCAGTCCATGCTGCCTTCTGGAGCTGCATTGTTCAGCTACTACACAATATATTTGTGGCTATTTTCTCTCAAATAATACACACTGATGTTTATTTCAAGATAAAACTGTCTCCTCTCTACCTTTAATATTATGGCCTAACCAAGCTGCTTCTATGCAATCCAGCCACTGTATGTTATTTGTGGCTATTGTCTCTCTATTTTGCACTTTAAAACCTGCTTTGTCTTTTACTATTTATTTAAAGCCCAAGTTTAATCAAAAGAAACAAAATGGCAGAAGGGACATAATTATAACTTATTTATTACAGGTAATTATATGGTGCCAACAATTTGTGCAGCACTTTTCATATGTACAGTATTGTACATTCCCATTAGTCTCTGTCCTCAAGGAGCTTACAACCCAAGGTCCCTAACTCACATTCATACAGATACTAGGGCCAATTTAGGGAGGAGCCAATTAACCTACTAGCATATGAACTAAAAAAACAACAACTGTGTAATACTCCTGTGATGCTCAACTGTTTCTTATTAAGTTATGTTTAAGTAGCTTCCCAAATACACAATTTAAACCTGTATAAAATAAGTGCAGCGCTACCAATAGTGAACCAAGCAATACATTATTGCATCCATCACATCACATGCTCCTGTGTATAAAATCCATACTAAATAATAATGATGTGCATCAAACAATAATCACAAACTTCCACACACCAATATATTGTTGTCAAAACAAAAATGATTAAAATAAAAATTTTCCTCATGTTGGATAATTTCGAAGTCCTCCCGTGTTTATCACTTACATGTAATTCACCACAAAACACTCCATCCGTCACTTTGTGCTAACTCATTTACAAGTTTGTGCTTCCAACCTAATATAATGACCTGTAAAATATAGAGGTCATAATGAGCCTTTTTCCCCTTTAAGGGTTAAATCATGCCGTCCACCACTACTCCTTTGTTTCTCCTTTCCAGATAGCATTACTCAAAGCAAAAAGCATATAAAATATATCACAGTTCTTTCCATAAAATCAACAATATTTATTTACATTTTTAAAGCATAATATAAGTGTTGGAGAAAACCTGCATAAGTGCAGCGAGAAATCAATACATATAGTGTCAACGTTAGGATTCTAAAAAAACAACCCTAGGGCTACCAGGTAGAAGTGCTAGCCACTAATCCACTGTGCTACCCATAATAACTATCAGTGCAATGTTTCCCTTTGCTGTTGGCTCCTGCTTTAGGAAAAATCTTCCTCCTCTCATCCCACCCTACCTCTGCCATCATAATCTTCTGGTGGGGTTGGTGGAACCACAAGATCTGCAAGGAAAGGAGGGGCAGGCAAAGTCAAAATTCTTCATGAGTTTCTATGACAGGTCCCTAAGCTTAATTAACCCCCACAACACTGGAGGATTGCTGGGGTAGAGGCCAGGAGAAGGCATTTCTAAAAAGCTGAGTACAAGGACATCAAGTGAAAGGACCAAAGAGATAAAGAGATTGCTAATTCAGGGGATGCATGTATACTGCTAAATATGGAAAAGGTGAAACTCTTCGTAATCTGCTCTTGGGTAAAAAAATAGAGACCTTTCTGCAGGTTAGGGACAGTTCAGTATTTATTAATATTCATACAATGGGGTTGATTTACTAAAGACAAATATACTGTGCACTGCAAGTACACTGCAAGTCTACTTGCCCTAGAGCAGTGGTTCTCAACTTTTCCAGTGTTGTGACCCCTTGGTAAAACTTCCCAAGTTGTGGGGACCCCCAACAGTAAAATTATTATCATAGCGTTGGTTGTCAGTACCAGGGTCGATCCTAGGGTCACATGCGCCTGGGTGCAGAAATATTTCTGGCGCCCCTACAAGAGCGTGGTCACCTTACTAACTCCTCACCCTTTACACATGACAATGATTCAAACACGGAGATGCTCCCCTAAGGGGTTGAGTGACAGAGGTCAGGCTGAGAGAGAGGTGGGGCTGAGAGAGAGAGAGGTTGGGCTGAGAGAGAGAGGTGGGGCTGAGAGAGAGAGGGCTCAGAGAGAGGGGCTGAGAGAGAGAGAGTGGTGGGGCTGAGAGAGAGTGGTGGGGCTGAGAAAGAGCGGTGGGGCTGAGAGAGAGCGAGAGATGAGGCTGAGAGAGAGAGAGATGAGGCTGAGAGAGAGAGAGAGAGAGAGAGAGATGAGGCTGAGAGAGCGAGAGATGAGGCTGAGAGAGAGAGAGGTTAGGGTGAGAGAGAGAGAGATGAGGCTGAGAGAGAGAGATAGGTTAGGGTGAGAGAGAGTTGAGGCAGAGAGAGAGAGATGAGACAGAGAGAGAGAGGTGAGGCAGAGATAGAGAGAGAGAGAGAGAGAGAGGTGAGGCAGAGAGAGAGAGGTGAGGCAGAGAGAGAGGTGAGGCAGAGAGAGAGAGAGGTGAGGCAGAGAGAGAGAGAGAGAGGTGAGGCAGAGAGAGAGAGAGAGGGGGGTGAGGCAGAGAGAGAGAGAGATGAGGCTGGGAGAGAGAGAGATGAGGCTGAGAGAGAGAGAGATGAGTCTAAGAGAGAGAGAGTAATGGACAAAGAGAGGGGCTGAGAGAGAGAGAGAGAGGGGTTGAGAGAGAGAGAGGTGGGGCTGAGAGAGAGAGTGGCTCAGAGAGAGGGTAGAGGACAGAGAGGGGGGCTGAGTGAGAGGGGCTCAGAGAGAGGATAGTGGACAGAGATGGGGGCTAAGAGGGTAGTGGACAGAGAGGGGGTGTGTGAGAGAGGGGTTCAGAGAGAGGATAGTGGACAGAGAGGGGGCTGAGTGAGAGAGGTTGGGCTGAGAGAAAGGGGGGCTGAGAGAAAGGGTAGTGGTCAGAAGGTGGATCTGAGAGAGAGGGGGGCTGAGAGAGAGAGTGGTGGACAGAGAGGGGGCTGAGAGAGAGAGAGGGGTGGGGCTGAGAAAGAGGGTAGTGGACAGAGAGGGGGCTGAGAGAGGTGGGGCTGAGAGAGAGAGGGTAGTGGCCAGAGAGGGGGGCTGAGAGAGAGAGGTGGGGCTGAGAGAGAGGGTAGTGGACAGACAGGGGGCTGAGTGAGAGAGGTTGGGCTGAGTGAGAGAGGTTGGGCTGAGAGAGAGGGGGGGTGAGAGAGAAGGGGGCTGAGAGAAAGGGTAGTGGTCAGAAGATGGATCTGAGAGAGATGTGGGGCTGACAGAGAGGGTGGTGGACAGAGAGGGGGCTGAGAGAGGTGGGGCTGAGAGAGAGGGTAGTGGCCAGAGAGGGGGGCTGAGAGAGAGAGGTTGGGCTGAGAGAGAGGGTAGTGGACAGACAGGGGGCTGAGTGAGAGAGGTTGGGCTGAGTGAGAGAGGTTGGGCTGAGAGAGAGGGGGGCTGAGAGAAAGGGTAGTGGTCAGAAGATGGATCTGAGAGAGATGTGGGGCTGACAGAGAGGGTGGTGGACAGAGAGGGGGCTGAGGATAGAGAGAGAGGACAGCTGAGAGAGAGAGAGAGAGCCCTTCCTTCACAATAAACAACTGCACTGTGGATGAAACTAACAGCTACACATATCTCGGCCTAGACATCACCCAATCAGGAAGCTTCAAGCTAGCCATAGAGGCACTAAAAGACAAGGCATGCAGAGCCTACTATGCCATCAGGAGACGGCTGTACCACCTAAAACCACCAGTGAGAGTCTGGCTCAGAATATTTGATAGTGTCATCGCCCCAATTATTCTTAATGGCAGTGAAGTTTGGGGTCCTGTCACCTACCCAGACCAATCCAAATGGGACCCCAGCCCAACAGAAATATTCCATCTGGAATTCTCCAAGCACCTCCTCCAAGTCCATCGGAGCACCTCCAACAGTGCTTGCCGGTCCGAGTTGGGCAGATTTCCAATACTTTTCGCAGTACAGAAGAGGGCGTTATCATACTGGGACCACCTACAAAACAGCAGTCCCAACTCCTACCACCATAAAGCCTTACTGGACAGTAAGAACCAGTTCAAGCCGTGTGGCCTGCAACAACTCATCAACACCTTGACTATCCCAAACTCTCAACAATGCGGCCTGACAAAATCTCAAATAAGAAACATAATGGATAACTCCAAAGAAAAACATGTTAGTATGAAGGAAAAAAGGTGGGACAGCCGCACTCCAAAAAAACTCCTCCTTTAATTAAAAATCACAAAATACATGCCACAGCAAAAAACAGCACAACAAAAGAAAAGCTGACGTTTCGCACTATGCCTTAGTGCTTCTTCATAGCTATGAAGAAGCACTAAGGCATAGTGCGAAACGTCAGCTTTTCTTTTGTTGTGCTGTTTTTTGCTGTGGCATGTATTTTGTGATTTTTAATTAAAGGAGGAGTTTTTTTGGAGTGCGGCTGTCCCACCTTTTTTCCTTCATCCTAACCTGCATTTTGATTGCACTGCCTGCACCCTTGGCTCGGACCACAGGAATCAGATTACCTGGTTCTCTTTGAGCGGTTACCCACTCTCTCATTTCATTTTCGGACTTTCCAAAGAAAAACATGTTGGAGAATGGAGATACGAAATAACAAACTCCAAAAAACTAATGATTTACCAGTCACTGCAGAGAGACTACAAACTGGCCCCGTACCTGGAGGTGCTACAAGACCCCAAAGACAGACAGACAATGAGCCTGTACAGACTGAGCGCCCACAGCCTGGAAATGGAATTAGGACGGCACAGACAGGCCTACAAGCCCAGGGAGAGGAGACTGTGCCAGCAATGTGACCAGGGGGTCCCGGAGGATAAGGAACACTTCCTGCTACATTGCCCCAAGTACTCATCAGTGAGGGACACTCACTTCCAGAGACTCTCCTCTCTCGTCCCGGACTTCAACTCTACAGAAGAGAATAAGAAAATCCAAATTCTACTGGGAGAAGAGGAGCCAATGGTGAAGATAGCTGCCCAATATGTGACAGCGTGTCACAGACTAAGAGGGACATGAGAAACTGAGGACTTAATCCTTTCACAGACTTATGTCCATTCCCCTTTATATTACCCCCTTCCCCTTTTCCTATACAAACTGCTTTGGCAATGCTAACATGTATTTGGTCCTGCCAATAAAGCTTATTTGAATTTGAATTTGAATTTGAGAGAGAGAGATGAAGGCTGAGAGAGAGAGAGATGACGGCTGAGAGAGAGATGGCGGCTGAGAGAGAGAGAGAGAGATGACGGCTGAGAGAGAGAGAGAGGACGACTGAGAGAGAGGACGGCTGAGAGAGAGAGAGAGGACGGCTGAGAGAGAGAGGACGGCTGAGAGAGGGAGAGAGGATGGCTGAGAGAGAGAGGATGGCTGAGAGAGAGAGGGGACGGCTGTAAGAGAGGACGGCTGAGAGAGAGAGAGCGGATGGCTGAGAGAGAGAGAGAGAGGACGGCTGAGAGAGAGGACGGCTGAGAGAGAGGATGGCTAGGGCGGGCTGGAGATGACACTGCTGCGGGCGTGCTGGTGGGCGGGTCAGTGGGCGGCATAGGTAGGAGGTCACGGACCTAACTTACCTCCTCATCCCTATACAGCGGCGCCGGGCGGGAGATGACACTGCTGCGGGCATGCTGGTGGGTGGCAGAGGTAAGAGGTCACGGCGCCCTCGCTGACCCGTCTTGGACGACACATCAGTACACCGCTCAGCACCATTTACCACCAGGGGCAGCTGCTGCGGGAAAGCACAACTCATTGGCAACACAGTCTGGACCAACGGTGCTCCTGACATGGAACAAAAGAAAAATACCGCGCTAATAAAAGTCAATAAATTGCTAGTAGAGCTGCAACAACGGAGTGTTAATACGAACACAACAGCATAGAACAAAGGAAAAAAGTTGTTGCGCTAAAAAATAAAAAATCTAAACAATAAAATTGAGGAAAATTTGTTATAAAACCAGCAACCCAAGTCAATGCGGGAATAGAAAGAGGATAAGCTCAGTCCTAATGCATCCACAGAAATAAAGTTCAATAGGAGTAGCAATGTTGAGGAGCAAAAAATAGGAAAACACCTTGAACCAGTGAGAATTGGAGGCTTACCGAATGGCAAGCAATGTGAGCTTGCGGCTGCAAACCCCAGCCAGGGCCTTTAAACTGATCCTTGCAGGTAAAAGGAAGAGGATTCTTGAAGTCTCCACCGAAAACCAAAATTATTGGACCGTATCATAGGAAGAAAGCATTCAATAGTGAAGTATGTTTGGTCAGCACACATAAAAGGTAAAAAGTGACTTTAAGTACCACCATCACCAGCACCCTATAAGTAGGAGGCTTACCAGAGCATGTATGAACATCAGCAAGTGGCTAAAACCCTAGCCTGGGCCTTTAATTGCTGGGCTGTATGATAGTCCTACGTATCCTCCGTGTTCAATGGGTACATAGAGGGAGTGATAAAGCCCACATAGTGAAGTTCGTTTTAAACCATGCGTTTAATAGTTATAAATTGCACTTACAGAGTCACAATGGAAATAAAACAGAGAGAAGCCGGCCGGCTCGGAACAAACGCCCGTCCACTCTACACAACACGTCCTGCGTCAGCACGCTACCTTCCCGACGCGCGTTTCGTCATAAAATGACGTCATCTGGGTGCTCCTGACACTTTGGCGCCCCCTCCCCTCTGTCGCCTGGGTGCAGTGCACCCCGTGCACCCCGTCTGGGATCGGCCCTGGTCAGTACCCAAGGCAAGACAAGTACTTTGTGCCCCTGACCTGCAGACATTTATCTCTCCCTGAGTCCCTTACTCTCGTAACAATATTAAAACCCCTTATGGTACAATTTAGGATGTACCACTCTTTCTCTTTGTTCTCCTTTTTTTCACTTTTATCTCTCTCTATCCTAATTTCTTGTTTTTTCCCCTATCCCTCTCTCTAGCCGTCTTTTGTGTTTTTCTCTTATTATTTTTCTTCCTTTTTCCTTGTTCATCCCCCTCTTTTCCTCTCCCTTCCATGTATTCTCTATTTGTATTCCTTCTTTTACTCCTTGGTGGGGGGTGGGGGGGAATGGGATCAGTGGGAATGCTGGGGGAGTTCTGATCAGCCAACTTAAGTGCTCTTGATGAAGGTCATCTTCTGATC